>NC_062543.1:10981027-10996027 GCF_022655615.1 Tachysurus fulvidraco
TCATCTAGAGTTCAGAGCAAGGGCTGTGTGTGTGTGTGTGTGTGTGTGTGTGTGTGTGTGTGTGTGTGTGTGTGTGTGTGTGTGTGTGTGTGTGTGTGTGTGTGTGTGTGTGTGTGTGTGTCCTTAAATAAACGTGTTTCTTGTTGGAGTCTTTTTTGTTACTTGAGGTTGTGACCCAGCTTTTGATGAAGGTTTACAAAACAAATGAAACGCAGTTTCATTACAACACTAATGTTATGTCTATAGCTAATGTTAGGTCTAGAACATTAAACGCAATGGCTGGTGAAAAATATTTGTACTTTTGTACTTACTTACTAAATAGATTCTAATTAAAAAAAAGTGTGCTAAGACTAAGATATTAACAAAATTCTATATCATTATGTGTTTGTTTGTTTGTTTGTTTGTTTTTAACAACTACACACAATTATTCACTTAACAGCCTCCGCTATCGATGACATACTGTGATATCTGTGTTAGCTGCAACTTGGCTTATTAGAGATCTACAAGATGACAAACACAAGGTCTCTAATGGTGATGTTAGCGTTAAAAGTTGCATTTTGGCACAGAACTGGAAAGACAAAAGGACTCCACCCAGTTTGACCGGAAAAAAATTTTGAAATTAGATTTTTGGACTCTTAGCTTATGATTAGGTCAGGAAAAGTATTCCGATGTGACTGGATCGCAACGTGAACGTCAAAGACTCAATAACATTCTCACAACAAACATCCCATGCCATTCCATATTAGCAGATGGCTGAAGAATACTTTGAATTATCAGTAAATTCTTCTTTTCAAAACTGCTGAACAGATCAGGAAGTATTTCCAGGAACTAAACATAACATCTATTAAACACTACGAGATAGGCAAGGATTTAAAAAAAAAATAAACATGATCTAGGAAAGCATACAATGAAATACAAAGCATCAGTAAAGATTTGAAAGATCAGGTTACAACTTGGTAGAATCCAATTCTGGTATAAGTCTTATAGCCGGATGAGACAAAGATTAATCTGCATCAGAGTGATGAAAAAAGGAAAGCATGAGTCATTTATTGAGGATTTTTATTATCCAAATCATACCACCTCATATCCAAAGTATGACTGAGGTAATGTCATAGACAATACAGTTACAGAGCTTTGCAGAAGTATTCATCGCCTTGAAATTTTCCACATTTTGTTGTGTGATATATTTGGGATTATAAAAGTTATGAATCTACACCCAATAGCCCATACTGTAATAGCGAATAGTTCTATTGAAAATTGTTTGCTCTTTTTACCTGACTGCAAATTTTTGTTGTTATGTCTTTTTTAGAGAGCAGAATCGTACTTGATCTATAGTTTATTCCTTTTTTTATATTGGTAATGATCAGGATGTTCAAAATGTAGGATTTTTTAAAGTTACTGAACTTTAGAATGGACTAATCTTAGCTGCTTGATCTTCATTATGCTGTATGTTTAAGTTCTTGAACAAACTGCGATGCAGTTCAGGAACAGGTGCTTTTATACTCAGATCACATGACACTATTTGCACACAGGTGGACGCTTTACATCAAATACATGGCTTCTGATGGCAACCGGACCCACCAGAACTGATGTAGGGATTTATGTAATGACACCATTGTAATGACATTAATATTATTTGTGGATCCGTTCAATACAAAAATGTAAAAAAAATTCAAGGGGGTAAATAGTTATGCAAGACACTAATGGCACCGATATAAACACTCATCTCTATTGATTCAAGTAACCAAACACCAGGTCAGAATGAAATCTGAAGTATTTAAAGTGAAAGTGATGTGATATATGGCTAAGCACGGTGACCCATACTCAGAATTTGTTCTCTGCGTTTAACCCATCCAAAGTGCACACACACACACACAGCAGTGAACACACACACACACACACCTGGAGCAGTGGGCAGCCATTTATGCTGCGGCGCCCAGGAAGCAGTTGGGGGGTTCAGTGCCTTGCTCAAGGGCACCTCAGTCGTGGCCGAGTGGCCAAAGACGAGACTCGAACCCACAACCTTAGGGTTAGGAGTCAGAATCTCTAACCATCAGGCCATGTCTTCCTCCACATTTAGGTACACTCATACTGAATATCATACTAACAGCAACTTTAGAGGTTCTAGGAACTAGGAAATTATGCTTCCATACACACTGGCCCATGATTTGCTAGTGTTGCTCCGGGATGAGAGAGTAGATCATTAGGTAGGTAGGTTGTGGGTTGAATCCTGTCATTCCTGTTTGACCATATGGTTTTCAAGGTAGCTAACAATTCAGATAGCAACACGACCATTTAGCAACCCACTACAACATACTGAATACTTTGCACTAAAAACAGGAAATAAGCAGCCCAAACTGCATGGAAATTTCAGACGTCACAAGTAAAAGTATGAAACTTTTTAACCATTCTTGATGTATATAAATCTATTCCCTCGTGCTGCAACTGACCATTCATATGACATACAGCCTCATGGCTTACGCACTTCTGAGTCATGATAGGAAGTATGCAAGGGTGTGTTTTGGAACAAATCCAGGTTCAGGCCAGTAGAATGCCTGCATCTGTTGGCTGCAGATGCAAAGCACATGACCCATGGGAGGTCTAGAATGAGCCTGCCTGAGAAAGGCCAGTGCCATTTCCTGATGATATAGCATGTCTGAAACCAGCAGGCGTGCTCCATAACTGCTTAAGGTGGCACAGGAAGAGTGTGTTTCTTACATGTGAAAATGTTACAAAGGAGAAAACCATAAGCAAATGCTGGAACAGTCCAGGATTTTTATGTTCTATAAATGTTTTTAAGATTTTTTTAAAGATTTTAAGATCAGAATTTGTGATCTCAAACACCTTGAAATGAAAGAAACCACAGGCAGGTCCAGACTTACCCCAAATTCACACATTTGTGCTTCATGTCAAGCCTCACGTCAAACCCTCAGTCAGTCCACACCAAGAGCTTCTGTACAAGCTACTGACAACAGATTGTGTTGGGTTTACATTGGCAATCCCAGCATTTGATTATCAGTTATGAGCAGGTAAATTTATGTTTCCTGCGATGTTGTTTGTTTTGAGAGAAATATTAAATGCTCTGAAATACCGTTATTATAATATATTATTATAAATAATGGAAAAATGAGCTGTGACCTATGACTTATAAATATGTCTATAAAACATAGTTTCCCATTTATTCAGAAAATATTCAAGCATTTGGGAATGTATGGGAGTTGAATGATGGGTGTTAAAAAAACATTAAAACAACATTCCTGGCATGTGGGGGTTGTCTGATTGATCACGGTGATGAGTTATATGTGCATATATACAGAACTACTTCATCCAGAAGAACACAACATACAGTGGCATGAAAACCAAACATGTGTTAACATCTGTTTTCTATTTGGCTGGCATGAAAACCTGCAACCACTCAGGTCCTGTGAGGAAAAACATGCCCTTTTCCAATGTAGTCTGAAAATATCAGTGTTAAAGCTAGAACAAATGTAAGCAAGTGGCCCTGCGCTGTTGTTAATACGTCTTCCCAAAGACCTTTATAGATTTCAGAAATGAAGAAGTTCCTGAATAACTATGCCACCTCGGCTTCTGTATCCAAAAGATCCAAACATTTGAATCGACAGCAAGACAGAAATGTAACCACGAAAAAGTGATCAGTTTTTTATTAATGTCCATCAGCCCACATGAGAGCAAAGGAAGTGCTGTATACTTGCATCAAGTATAAATACAATGAAAATATATGAAGGTATGTGAAGATGGATGAACCTGTAGAACATCCACTGCAAAAATAATGAATGTTAGACTTAGGATTTAAATTCTCAACCTTTCTATCTGTAGTCCAACACCTTAAACACCAATACTTTGGCTCTTAATATAGTGAAGATAAGAGCTTGGCCATCTTATCCTTCAACTAAAATAAATGTTTTTTCTCAATAAAGCTGCATGGGTTCTGGGTTCAATCTAGCGATATAGTTACTGTGCATGGATGGATGAATGGATAGATAGATAGATAGATAGATAGATAGATAGATAGATAGATAGATAGATAGATAGATAGATAGATAGATAGATAGATAGATAGATAGATAGATAGATAGATAGATAGATAGATAGATAGATAGATAGATAAAATCCACTGATGTATAGAGTTCATGCCCAGTAAGTTGTTGTCTCAAGAAAATTTGAATCTTACTGTATGTGTTATATATCTATAATATCATTTACAGTATTCTACTTTCTCTACATTTTATTATATTTAATTTTCTCTATTTTTTACCCTTTTTTATTGTTGCACTGTGGGATGAGTGACTAAGAAAACCCATTTCACTACATCACACGTTTCTTGAGCCTTGAGCCGCGATACTGAATAAATCTTATAAAAACTATGCATGCAATAAAGTTTGACAGTAAAACACTTTGTTGGTCTTTTACTGTCCTGTAATCTGAGCTTAGGCGTGTACGTTTTCCTGAAACAGTACATTATAAATTTCCAACTGTCTCTCCATATAACATGCTGGGATATAGTGTCGAATATGGAGTGAATCGTTTATATATGACAATGTATCAAAAGCTCTGATTCAAGTCATTTTTTCCTCTTATTTTCCCCAAAGTTTCATAGACGATTAAAATATAAATCACCTACGTTCTTTGTCAGTCAGTTTGGAAGAAGATATTCAACCCTTTCAAGGTCTACAGCAACTAATTTCTTCACATAACACTGTTCTAGTGAATCAACCTGCAGGATTTCCATTGTTTATTTCCTAACAAGGTTTAAAATCCAATTTGAACATTTGAGTCGAACAGAGTCTTGGAGTACTGCGTGCCCTTGTGTGCACTTTTTTAGCAAAGTGTAGAAGGGCAGGGACACAATTCAAAGTACTGCAGCATGTTATTTGGGTTTATTCTGGGATTTTTTTGTGGTTTGGTGCGTGCATAACACAGATGTTGAACGTTACTGCTGACTGCATGGCGGTTTTCAGAGTCTCAACACTGCCAGAGTAGTGCCTTCGCCTGAACTTTCCGTCTTTGCGTTTCCCTCAACACCTCTGTCTCATTTACATTTCGCTCTTCTCTCATCTTGGTTTGTGTTTCTCAGGAACGGCAGGAAGCCTAATGTGAGGAGGAGACGGAAGAAAAGGTGTTTCTATCCTCCTTGAAAATATTTTAGACGTTGACTCATTTCACAAGCATTGCACATTTTTTGTGAAGGTTAGACATCCTTCACAGGAGAACTTGGCAACTCTGTATAGAGTAAATGAAAGGGAAGGGAAAGAGGGGGGGACGAAGGGATCAAGAACGCTCACTGAGATAAAGATCTTTGACTCCTTAAACTCTTCAAGATCTCAGTTTTGTAACTATATACTAATTTCTGTCTCTTATTTACTGCAGTTACTGAATATGACTTCCGCCTGCTGCATTAAACATACTTTCACTATTAGACACATGAGTGAAATGATGAGTTATTTTTTGGTTGGGAAAATTTCTCACACTCCAACTCTCTCTCTCTCTCTCTCTCTCTCTCACACACACACACACACACACACACATGCATGCAAATCCCACTTGCTGACCTACAAAATAAACCACAAGGACCGGGTTAAGAAACACACAACACAAATGATACGTCTAAATGTCTAAACATCTAATCCTAAGTTTCTAATATTCCAGCCAACTCTGAAATATAGAATTTCTCAACAAACTTCATAACTAAGATTCAGAGCTTGACACACACAAACATTTTCTACTTGAGCGCCGACATAATTTTGAGCGATCTTCAGCATCCCGCTAAAGAAATCACCACATTCTTGGCACCTGGCCATCTCTAGACCACCGGCACAGAAGCTAAGGAACAATCGCGTCTACATGAAGGGGCCTCTTTTCCTTGTGTTTGTCCTCTCAGGCACTTACCAGATCGACTCTCAGACTCAAGACCTGCATCCAACTCCATACGGATGAAACCTGACTCTTGTATAGCTGCTGAGATGAACAGAGTTGAATAAAAAAAAAACGAGGCCCCGGGGTTGGGGGGAAGAGAAAAGTGTCTGAGGAACCTGTGTGTTTTCCCCAAATGTCACTCTATATCCACATAAGTATAGTAGGAGAAGTGTAAGAAGTATAAGAGAGAGAGGAAGAGATGGATGGAGAGAGAGAAAGAGAGAGAGAGAATGAATGCATGTGGTCCCAGATCAGTGTTCCTTCTAAGTTCCTTGCTCTCCCCGATTCTTTCTTTCTCCCTGATTCTTAAAGACACAGAGGCTGGTTCTATTCTCCCATCATACCTTTCTAACATCTAGAAAGTACATAATGTGCTTTGGAGTGTGTGATAAATAACCAGTTAAACATAGACAGAATAGAAAATTGGATTGTAATGTGTGAATAAGAGACATCGTGTCCCTTCCCCGGTCGACGATTACAACACGAGCTGTTCTTTTTTAAAGTGTTGTTAAAATGTAATATAAATTAAATTCAGTATTTTGGATTATTTACATTTACATTTCCGGCATTTGGCAGATGTCCAACCGAGTCTCTATCATTGAATAAATTAACACTAGTTCACTAATGTATATATATATATATATAAACAAACAAAGTCTGACTCGTAATCCTAAGGTTGTGGGCTTGAGTCTCAGTCGCCACGACTGAGGTGCCCTTGAGCAAGGCACCGAACCCCCCAACTGCTCCCCAGGTGCCGCAGCATAAATGGCTGTACACTGCTCCGGGTGTGTGTTCACGGTGTGTGTGTGTTCACTGCTGTGTGTGTGCACTTTGGATGGGTCAAATGCAGAGAACGAATTCTGAGTATGGGTCACCATACTTAGCCGTATTTCACGTCACTTTCACTTTCACTACTACAAGCTGCCTTTATGAGTCTCATTACACTGTTATTGTATCCAGTGGTGGCTCAAAGCTCTAGAGTGTTGATCAGAGGATCAGGGTTCAAGCCCCAGCACTGCTGAGCCGCCACTGTTGGACCCTTGAACAAGGCCCTCTGCACAGGGGGCGCTGTAGCATCGCTGACAATCTGTTCTGACCCCACCCTCCAAACCTGGGATATGTGAAGAAAGAATAAAGAATTCCACTGTGCTGTACTGTATGTGTGACAAGCAAATGCTTCTAATTAACATGATGAAAGAATTTTTTGTGGAAATTGTGTGATCGCTCTGGGCTTTCAGGACAAACGTTAGATCCAGATAAAATCTTTAAGGCTCTGATAAAGGTAATATCACACACTAGCCTTCATCCTGATGTGAGAGACAAAGAATATGAAAAAAAGATTAGAAAGATTGAAGACAGATTTTAGCACCTAGCGCTCTTCACAGCTTTAATGTACTAAAACAGGTAGCACGTTGGAAGCCTGTGAGTCTAGCACTGCTTCAAATCAGCATTATGTCCTTCTGACAGCAGAGGTAACACAGGCCCAAGTTTAGAGTTGGGCTAAGGGAAGAGATACACACGCTGATATCTGTATTACTTATGTCTTGAAGATTCTGTAATAAGACCAAAACAATTTGGAATGCTAGTGAGAAACTGTAAAGTTACATTTTCACCTCTGACACTGAAAACACCTTCAGAAAATGGATAAATAAATAGCGGTTTACATACTGAGACGTTATGATGTTACTTACTTATGTGTCTTATTGACTTGTCTATTTATTCCTACCGCGTCTGTATCCTGGAGTCCTTGTCTTCAAGTTGGTGTCTTCAGTTTCTGTATTTTGTTTCATGGTCAGTATTTTGTTTCTTGCCGTATCACGTACCTGCCCAGTTTTCCTTGTTTGTGTTATTTATATATTAGTTAATAAATAATGTCTGTTTTTGTTATCCCTGTCTGTATTTTTACCCCGGGAGGCATCCCTGTTCTGACAAAATTATGAGCAACACTTCCTTTAAGTGAGCTGTATGTATGAAGGTGACCTTGGTTAACTCATTCTTTAAAGCAGAGCATATTGAATCGAAAATGTAGCAAAATGTGACAAAATGTTAACAAAAACATTTGTTAACAAAAACAAAAATCTTTATTTCAACACTTGCCATCTACTCAATTTTTATTTTATTTTCAGTACATTGGACAGCTTTCTGTGACTTCAGTGCGCATTTTCTATCCCAGAAATTTGTGTAGGTTTAAAGCCAGTGGTATAGGTGCTATTGAATACTCAACCTCAGTGACTTTTTTCTCAAAAATGTTTTGTTTAGCCTTAATGGAAAGTCCCAAAATCCTACTAAAGCAGGTGCAAAACTCCATTCTGAACTTGTGTAACTGTCTCTAAATAAATATTAAGCCTCATTTTTTCATAATAAGTCACCGACAGTGAAAATGCCCCTTTGTATACACCATAGCACTGCTAAGCTTTTAATTTTATTCAGATTTAAGGACATTTTACCTCATGAATTTGGCAAACAGCTGTTTTGTGAAATGCACAAAGTATAACAAATAGATAAAGCTTGTTTTTTTCAGGGTTTCCTGTCAGGACGATGAGTTATTACTCATTTTCTCTTCATACAAATTGTCAGATAAATCAGTACTCGCCTCTCAGCTTTGAGAAGGAGAGAGTTAACAAGTTCTAACTCAGAAATTCAGAGCTGAACTCATCAAAGTGACGCTTTTATGACGCTTGTATGGTGTAGCTACACTTACACTTCAGATCTTTAAAAAAAAAAAAAACCTAGCAAGAGTGAGACATGAAAGATTTACTTCTGCTGTTCTTTCATCTCTCAAACGATGAAGTGGGTTTCTGTCCGTCAAAAGGGAAAAGTGAAAAGGAGGAAATGAGCAGGTCCTGTGGGAAAAGAAACTCCGAAATAAACAGAGCCATTAGATTGTAACAGCAATTTGTGGTTGATGACTAGCATTGGTGAGATTTTTTATTTGTCGTCTGTTTATCCTGTAAATCCGATGATGAGCCTGTTATGAGACCCGGCTCATTTTCATTTCAGCCTGCAGAACATCTGTAGATGGTCGAATACTGTAGATGAATTTTATCCAGTGATAATGAAGCTGGCAAAAAGAATTTGTACATGTACAGACTTTTATAGCAAGTAAGAAAAGGTTAGTTCACTGACAAGCAATAAACATTATAAATATTATAGGTTGTTTATCTAGGTTGTTGATCACATGAGTTTTTTTCTTGCCTTTAGTGTTGTGCCTTGGTTTATTGTTTGTTCATTGTAATAAGCTTTAAATGACTTCTTCAGGAATATGCCATCCTTAGAAATGTGTAAAATAAGTCGCCACATCTTGTCACACATGTCCAGAGCAGAATAATAAAGAAGATTCTACGCACATTTTTCACTAACCGAGCCTAAAAATGGTGGCAAAGCAGAGAAGTGCAAATTATCTGTGAATTATATCCTGATGTTTATTATACGCAGTGTTAATAATGCAGCGTCATGTGAGGTTTTGTGGTCGCTGACACATTCGCTGTACAGTAGTTCAGTGAAATGAACTAATTATTGTAGGAATTAAGAGCACATCAGCTTCTGTTTTACTTCAACAAGACTTTAAATCAAACTAACAACTCTGTGAAAATCCATCTAACTAACAGATTCACTGAAAAAGAAAAGGAAACAGCTAGAAGTGGGTGACAATCTCCCCTCCTGCTGGTCAAACTGCATATGACAGGTTTTAAATAATGGAGCAGTGTTGATTACATACCAATCCAATCCGATCCCTACCAAAAAATATAAACTATTAACAAATATAGACTTTACTGTATAACAGCTTACACTGAAGCATGAGTAAAAAGGGGTGAATTTGTTGGGGTCATAATCACATTATAGGCATGATCATGTGGCACCAGCAGGCATTTTCAGGCTAAGATTTTAATTATACTCTTTATTAGGAAAACCTTTACACCAATTTTATCAGCCAGTCATGTAACATCAGTGCATGTCAATAATTTGGACCAAGGCATGTTTACTTGGTGCTAGGATTGAATATAAAAGATCTGGGATTCACTAGATGTTTTTCTTTATTTCACCAATGGCGGTTGAAGACCTACTCATTCAGGAAACACTTCAACTAGCACTTCTTTTGCATGACACTTTTTCATTGTAACTTTAAACAAATGTTTTAAACACATGGTATCTTAAGTATGTAACCTAGTGATTAATGTATTCAATGCTAGAGATTTAAGCACTTATTTACGTCGCTCTAGATAAGGGCGTCAAATACTGTAAATGTAAATGTAAATGAAATTTCCTGTAGATCAGCAGTCATTGAGCTCTAGATGCAGTTCCATAAATGCTGATCTACTGAAATTTTCACACTATTACTGCAATAAATTCAAAACATCCAGGTAATCCCAGTTCTGAATTTATTGATTTGTACAATTGTGGTGAACTGAAAAGCATCACAGAAAAACCATATGGAGGACAGGCTACAACAGCAAAAGACCATGTCAGGGACCACTTCTGTCAGAGAAGGAGAATAGAAAGCTGAGCTGCAACGAGTACAGGCTCACAAACTGGACAGTTGAAAACTGTAAAAATGTACACCGGGCTGATGAAGACAGGTAGATGGTAGGGTGAGAATTTTGTGCCAGCAGCCAAATCCATGGATCAAACCTTGCTGTTAACTGGCCAGACTGGTAGAGGTTGTGGAATGGTGAGGGGAATGTTTTGGCCTTATTCATTCCAAAGAATCAGTCATCATTTGAATGCAACAATCTGTTTCATTGGCTATAACTTACCATCTTCCACAGGCTACTTCCAGCATCATAATGCACCATGTCTCAAAGTAAAGGCTGTCACAAACTGTTTTAATGAACATTAAAACAATGTGTTCAGTGTCCGTCAGTGACTTTCCCAGACATCAGATACTGTATGAATCCAGTAGAATTCCTCTAGGATGTATAAATCTGCAGGAATTGCTTGATCGACCAAATTAATGTCACACAATGTAATCAATGTACTAAACTAAAGCCAATAAAAGCCACACAAGACACAACATCATAACTGAAATGTTCACCAATGACCTGCTGAGTCTTCGCCAAACCCAATAAGGATTCAGGTCCAGTTTCCTTCCTCGACAGCCAAAATTGCATTCTTGCATTAATTCTAGCATGACCTCTAACACCTTGTCTTGCCAATATCTTGTGTTTTGTGTAAGTAAATATTTCTCTGCTTCCTTGTCGTTGCTCTGAGACGATGGAGGAATTATACTATGGCACTCACCGATTTCTCTCGGCATCCGAATTTGGAATGTCGGGAATTGTGATTCCACGGGGACGCTGATGGTACGGCGTAGTAAACGCACTCTGCCTGTGCCTGCTGCCGTGTGCTGAAGGAGTAGAGGATTGACCTACAGTCGGGGGAAAAAATCAAGGGGGTAAATTGGGTCATTTAAAACAACAACAACAACAACAACAACAACAACAACAACAACAACAACAACAACAAAAGATATCTTAAACAATCTCTAAAGCTTACTAATACTTTTTTGTATTAGAACTTTTGTGAAATGTCCAGAAACCTTTTTGGATGATGTTAGAATTAAAATGATCAGTGATTTCTTACCTTGTTGATTTAAATCAAGAAAATGCACTATTAAAAAAAAGTTCAATATAAATTATGTCATTTTTCAGGTTTTATATAAATGTATGTATTTGTGTAAATTATACAGGTATTAATATTTTCTAAAATTCCTTTCTAACATGTTGGTAATCTGAGATAGGGATTAATTTATAGAATTTCTTTAGCATCAGTTTTGAAGAAAGTCATTTTTGCTTCTGAATAAAGGAAGAAAAAGATTTTGAGGAAAAAAAACAGTTCTAAAAATACTATGTGGTTTTACTCTAGTAAGTGTGGTTTATAAGGTTTCTAAAATTATTTGATATGTACATCAATGAGGAATATATTTACATGTACAGGTGCATGTCAATAAATTAGAACGTCATAGAAAAGTTCATTTATTTCAGTAATTCGACCCAAATAGTAAAACTCGTGTATTATATAAATTCAGTACACACAGACTGAAGTAGTTTAAGTCTTTGGTTCTTTTAATTGTGATGATTTTGTTTCACATTTAACAAAAAACCACCAATTCACTATCTTAAGAAATTAGAAAAAAATTCAGCATGGCATGGAGGTGATCTGTCTGTGTCTCTGCTAAGTGAAGTGAAGTGAAGTGAAGTGAAGTGAAGTGAAGTGAAGTGACGTGACATATGGCTGAAGTATGGTGACGCATACACAGAATTTGTTCTCTGCATTTAACCCTGCATTTGTTCTCTGCATTAAACACAGCAGTGAACACACACACACACCGTGAACACACACCGTGAACACACACACACTGTGTACACACACCCGAAGCAGTGGGCAGCCATTTATGCTGCGGTGCCCGGGGAGCAGTTGGGGGGTTCGGTGCCTTGCTCAAGGGCACCTCAGTTGTGGCGACTGAGACTTGAACCCACAACCTTTGTCAGACTCTCTAACCATTAGGCCACGACTGCCCAAGGTGGTATGGAAGCATTTTTTTAATCTCTTGTTTCTCATTTTCCTCTTCACAATCAATGGGGTTCAGGTCTGGTGAGATTGCTGGCCAGTCAAGCACACCAACTTTCGGTAGTGTGGGCAGGTGTATTTGGCAGGTGGGCATTATAAAATCAGCATATTTAAAAAGCTTGTCAGCGGAAGGAAGCATAAAGTGCTCTAAAATTTCTTGGTAAACAGGTGCAGTGAATTTGGTTTTCAAAGGACCAAAACCAGCAGATGACATTGCACCCCAAATCATCACAGGCTGTGGAAACTTAACACTGGACTTCAAGCAACATGGGCTATAAGCTTCTCCATGCTTCCTCCAGACTTTGGGACCGTGGTTTCCAAATGAAATAAAAAACTTGTTCTCATCTCAAAAGAGGACTTTGGACCACTGGGCAACAGTCCAGTTCTTCTTCTCCTTAGCCCAGCTAAGACACCTCTGAAGTTGTCTGTGGTTCAGGAGTGGCTTAACAACAGGAATACGACAACTGTAGCCAAATTCCTTGACACGTCTATGTGTGGTGGCTCTTGATGCCTTGAACCCAGCCTCAGTCCATTCCTTGTAAAGTTCACCCAAATTCTTGAATCGATTTTGCTTGACAAGCCTCTCAAGGCTGTGGGTTTCTCGGTTGGTTGTGCATCTTTTTCTTCCACACTTTTTCCTTCCACTCTACTTTCTGTTAACATGCTTGGATACAGCACCCTGTGAACAGCCAGCTTCTTTGGCAATGAATGTTTGTGGCTGTCAATGATTGTCTTCTGGACAACTGTCAGATCAGGACAACGGTCTTCCCCATGATTGTGTAGCCTAGTGAACCAAATTGAGAGACCATTTTGATGGCTCAGGAAACCTTTGCAGGTTTTGAGTTGATTAGCTGATTGGCATGTCACCATATTCTAATTTATTAAGATGTTTCTGTATATTAGGACACAACCTTTACAGAGAAAGATTGTATAGGAAGTATGACATGAATGAACAGACTGGGTGTAGCTTAAAGCCAACGTTAAGTTTTAATGCTGAGTTTTAATTTGTATTGTTAAATTTAAACATAAAATGACATAATTAGCAAAGAAAACTACAAGTACAAGAGGAATATAAAATGGTCTGCAAATATGGAGAGTTGACATTCATTCATTCATTCTCTACCGCTTATCTGAACTATTCTCGGGTCACGGGGAGCCTGTGCCTATCTCAGGCGTCATCGGGCATCAAGGCAGGAAGTGCCAACGGAGTGCCAACCCATCGCAGGGCACACACACTCTCATTCACTCACACACTATGAACAATTTGATGCCAATCGACCTACCATGCATGCCTTTGGACCGGGGAAACCCCCGAGGTACGGGGAGAACATGCAAACTCCACACACAAAAGGCTGAGGCGGGAATCGAACCCACAACCCTGGAGGTGCGAGGCGAACGTGCTAACGTCAAAATCTTTTGAGTTTCACACTTTCCACTTCTTTCCTCAAGGCATCAGATTCAGGAGAAAAGATGAAATGATATATTACCCATGCTGAAAAGCTGTACTTTTTTTTTTGTACAGGTTTAGATCATGTATTGATTGTCTCGGGAAGATTTAGTGCCTTAAACTGGGTGAATTTGGTCACAGTTGTGTAATGTGTGGGCCGTTAAAGTGTCACCGTGACAAACTGAATGCTGCTAACATACTATCTGTGAATGCTGTGGACACGAGATCAGGATCAACAGGGAGCTGTGTTGTAGCAACACAACAACATTTACACAATTTATTTATGAGTCTCTCTCTCACACACACACACACACACACACACACACACACACACACACACACACACACACACACACACACACACACACACACACACAAAGCATAAAGGTTTTTTCAAACCTCAGGGTCAGGATGTGCTGCGTAAGGGCTTGCTAGACAAATATATTAATCGTGGTGTTTTTCTCTTTAGCACTACAATAGGTAGAAGAAGAAGAGATGATCATCTTCTCTAACGGTCGTCAAAACTTTCTGTCATGGATTTGGTTCACGTTGGTTTTGTGTTGGGGTAAATCTGTTTCAGCCATCTCCCAATATTTGTCTAAAAATGTATGAATTTGGAGTTTCTGTTAAATTTCTGTTAAAAGGTCATGGATTCCCATATTTTATTCATTATCCAACTAATGGGTTTTATCATAACAGTTATTTAAAAAGACCATTAGATAGTTGAGAAGATCTGAACATGTGAATGAGATGTTAGTCAAGGTCATTAACACGAATGTGATTGGCTGTCAAAATGCCATATACAGTAGGAGCCACAATAGGCCGTGTTTCAGCAGGGTCATGTCATTATATTTGGATTTTGCTCACAATTTTAAAAAAGTGTGTTGTAAAAAATGATTTAAACATGAAATATTTGGTACATTTGAGGCAAAAACATGGAGGGTTTTAGTACTTCCAGCACGGAGCTAAAACGCTGCGCCAGATCACTTTCGCTGGTCCTAATATTCACACAAAAAAAGTGTGTTTATTTGCTACATCGGTCATTTCTCAAG
>NC_062543.1:11001027-11126027 GCF_022655615.1 Tachysurus fulvidraco
CCTCCATATATGTTGTACATAGCATTTTATTATTGTAATGCTGTTTTCTATGTTTGATATTTTAATTTAATTTCTAAACAAACCATTTAGCTTTTTTTGTATAGACTTTGAATGTCACATAAATGGGGAGAAAGCTTGTTTTAGGTTTATGTAAAATATTGAAAATGCTTCAACTCTTTTTTTTCTAGAGGAGAAGACAAAAAGAAGAAGTAGTTGTGTCCGTGTTCAGCACTGAATTTCTTTATCATGTCACATTCCACAGTGGTGCTGAAGTAGGCACTCTGGGCTTTAATAATCCATAGTTTTTCAGAGATTTTTTTTTACCAAGTCTACAAAAAAACAGCTTCTATCTTCAAAGTAAATGCTGATATCAAAACCAGGTGCCGGTTCAACCACTTAAATTCTGTGTAAAATTTTCAAACAGAGGGAAAAACATCTCACAGTGACAGCTGGCAGCTCTTATACCTGATATCTCTATATCTCTTGTATAAATGAGAAAATGGAAGTGACTCTAGATAAGGATGTCTGCTTATTGTCATAAACATTAAAACAATTGAATTGCCAAATAAACAAAATTTTAAATGTCAATCCTTATTATGACACTGTTATAAATTCAATTGTTTAAGATCAATAAAAACTAGTGATGATTCTGAGATTCATAGAATTTTTTTCTTCTTCTTGTTGGAATTAACAGGGATGTAATATGTAATGTAATGCTGGAAATTTCTAGTGAGTCAAATCATTTGACTCAGCTCACCACTTAGAGTCAAATCATTTGACTCAGCTCACCACTTAGAGTCAAATATATTGATGGTTTAGATTAGATTAGAATAGATTAGATTAGATTAGATTCATTTAGAGGGCATGATTGAAAATTTTAGCTTGGTTCTTAAACAAAAACATGGCACAGTGAATACTCGTGGTTTTTGAGGTTTTTGAACATTAATCTTAAATTATTTTGTGGACTTTCTTTCAGTTATTAATATTTAATCATTAAAAAAATTCCCTAGGTCTGCCATTTAAAAAAAAAATCCTTTGTACTACTTTTCCAACCTTGATACTATTTTTCCAACCTTGTTACTAATTTTATTAATATTATTGTTAATAAATATAATATACTGTAATTCTTTTATATAAACATAATTTCACCTAATAGTTTATATTAAATTATTAATAATTATAAATTATTATAAAATTATTAATTGTCTAAATATTTCACATTAAGGTCTGTAATAACTAGTAGATGAGTAAATAGCAAGGTTAACTTATGAAATAAAAAAATTCAGAGTAGTTGCTTATATTATGGGTACAAAAATTTTCCTTCAACGTTTTTATTGCTGGAGCAGGAACAAGCAGAGGAAATGAGGCACGCTTACAGACAAGATTTAAATAATTGGTTGTATTTAACAATAATTGTTGAAATGAGCTGTGAAGAAAACTTCTCGAGTGTTATTACAAGTCTGTACAATGCCATAAAGAAGATCCAAAAAGACTATATCTTGACAATAAATAAATAAATAAATAAATAAATAAATAAATAAATAAATAAATAAATAAATGTGCCACATTGTTCTATTCAGCTCTCTTTCAGATTTTACAATCCATTAAACAGCTGTTGTGTGATGTTGACAAAGCCTTCCTGATAAAAGTAATGACTATTCTCGTCTCCATTCTCTATTTGCGTTTTAATCTTTGTGATCCATTTACAAGCCTTTGTGGTCAGAGAGTAGATTGCTTTATGTTGCAGAAAAGAACAAAAAAAAAAAAAGAAAAGAAAAAAGAACCAGCTTATCAGCACTATAACACACCCTTGAAAACCAAAAAAAGGACAACGTGTGTATTTGTTCTTCCCGCCTGCTCCCATCATCCAAACACCACCATCACACAGAGGCTTCGTTTCAAAAAATTTCTCATTGTCTAATTAGTTTCCCGACTCATAATTAGCATCTGATGCACAGCTCATGAGGCGCCAAATGTGTGTGTGTGTGTGTGTGTGTGTGTGTGTGTGTGTGTGTGTGTGTGTGTGTGTGTGTGTGTGTGTGTGTGTGTGTGTGTGTGTGGGGAAGAAGGATGGAGTTAATTGGACGTGGGCTGCAAGTTTGCGGGGAGAAATAAATAAATAAATAAATAACTTTTTTCTGACTTCACCGAAGGGTCTCTGAAAAGCTGCTCATTAAAATAAAAAAAAAGAAATTAAAAATAAATTAATAAATAAATAAATAAAACCGGCATATGTTTGAGTAAAGGCTGGAGCCAGAAAAAAATATGTATTCAAATAAACCTCTGGACTAATCTTTTATTTAATCCCTTGAGTTTTTTTTTTTTTTTGCTCAAGGAGGAAATCACACTTCACACTCTGACGCTTAAACTCGTCTATGTAAAGATAATTATTTACTATTTTCCAAAAGGTGATTAAAAACTAAATATCTCTGCCAAATCGTACCCTTCATGTTGGTGTTTTAATCCGATTTAGTCTGAGCTTCTCTATGAACACTATAATGTAATAAAAATGATACAATACAGTGTATTATAATAAAACTCCTCATTAAAATGTATATGTGGTCGTTAGTGGTGTCTCTAAAGTTTACACACGAATAGTGCAAGACAAAAACTAAACAATAAACACATCCGATGAGCAGCAGTTCAGACAGGTAAAGTTTTGTTGATGCAAGAACTCGAAGACTGAATCGCAGGTGAAATAACCACTCTGTACAGCCGAGGTGAGCAGAAAAGCCTCTCAGAACACACAATACATCAACACATGGATACCTTGAGGCAGATGGGCTACAACATCATTCTGTTGCTTCTGTGCTCTTACACACTTTTCTCTCTTTTCACTTCTTACTTCTTTCTCAAAGGGTCAGCACTTATGTTAGCCAAATCTCAGAGCGATTCAATTATAACAGACACCCCAGGGTGTGAAGGCAGCAATGCTTAGTCAGGTCATGAATACATTTGAGATTGTATTAACTTGTAAATTGTGTTCCCGACTCAGGCTTATGTAAATAAAGTAGAGCTTGAAAGATTTTGTCAGTGAATTATCTAAAGTTTAAAAATAAATAAATAAATAAACAAACAAACAAAGAAATAAATTAATTATAATAAAATTACTTTGAAATACTAACTAACTAACTAACTAACTAACTAACTAACTAACTAACTAACTAAATAATAACAACAATACTACTACTACTACTACTACTACTACTACTACTATTAATACTACTACTACTACTACTACTACTACTACTACTAATAATAATAATAATAATAACAACATTACTTTGGAATGAATAAATAAACAAATAAACAAATAAATAAATAAATAAATAAATAAGGCCCCTCCGTTCAAAAAGTGATCCCTTAAAATAAATGAATAGGCAAAATATTATTATTATTATTATTATTATTATTATTATTATTATTATTATTATTATTATTATTATTATTATTATTATTACTATTATTATTATTATTATTATTATTATTGTTGTTGTTGTTGTTGTTGTTGTTGTTAATAATAATAATAATAATAATAAATACATTAAAACACTTTAAAAACCTACAATATTTTAATCATTTGCTAAAAGTCAAACATATGTTAAAAATTTGAATATAAAATAAAATAAATGAATCATGTGGACAAATGTTAAGTCTGAAGCATGAACATAACATTATGACAACATGAAAATAAATAAATCATGTGTTAGAATTCTCATTAAGATGAAATAAAATCAATGCATCATCAAACCATTTTCTGTGCCAATTATCTTACACAGGGTCACATAGGACTCGGGACACAAGACCTGGACAGGGTGGCGGTTCATCACAGGGAACAATCAACACACATAACTCACACACTACAGACAATATAGAAATTCCAGTCAGCCTACAGAAAACCCTGAAACTTGCAAACCTTTAGGAACACAGTATGGTGTCAGGAATCAGCCCCATAGGTGTGAAGGTACTAATAACAAAGCAAACACACAACTCATAAGCTTGAAAACGTTTGACCAGAGATCACAGGTTTCGGCTATTCTGAGGTAATCCCTGTCAATCACAGCGAAATTACACAGTGTGTAGAGGCAATCGTGGGTGTCTGTGAGCTCATGAATGAGGAAGAGGGTGGATGGAGCCTCAGCAGCACTCTGAAAAAGGTTTAACGTGTCAGCAAATGTTCACCTTCACAAATTTAAGTTGGTAGAAGTACGATAGGAGAAATGCATATGTACTTGGTCCACCTCTACTACCACGATTCTGCAAAGGCTAGAGTTTGGAGCGTGGCTGTGGGGATTTGTACTCATTCCCCGCAAGAGCTTTAGTGAGATCAGACAGTGATGCGATCTGAGGTGAGGACATCTGGGGTTCAGTTGGTGTTCCAGTTTATCCCAATGGTGTTCAGTGAGGTTGAGTCAGAGTCTGTGCTGGACACTTGAGTTCTTCCAGTCCAACCTTGGAAAACCATGTCTTCATGGTGTTCCAGTGAAGGGAAACTGTGAGATTCTACCATGCACAAGACTTGAGTCATACAACTTTGTAGCAGTAGTTTAGGGAAGACAGTGAGTATACCAGGTGGTCTAATTTTAAAGGGTTTCATACCAATCAAGCAGAAGCCACACTTGATTCCAAGTGTTTAATCAGTTGATCTTAGCTTTCAATAGACTCAGGTGTGGCTTCTTAATGGACCCACATTGGCACTTTTCCGGATAAGATTATACACCCCTTTGTCTATATACAGTGTTAAATTTATTTATTAAATCTATTAAAAACACACACAAAATATAAATATCACATCACTTTTCTTCAAAGGAGGTATGTACAGATGCATGACAAGATGTATGATGAATGAATTTAAGCCTGAGGCACCAAAGACTCCAGAGTTCCTCCTCCAACCAAAGATTTATTTTACAGCCACCATAATAAGAAAAGAGCTTCATTAAATATAACAAAAGTGGTTCTGACTTTTGCTCCATTGTACGGCTCGGATTACTGACGCGGCATGCATTTGGTTAGATTTCCGGGCAAAGCCATGATGAAATGTTTTAAAAAAAGAATCACTAATCAAGTTTGCTGTCTTGTAGAATGAAGATGCTATTGTAGTAAACAGACACAGGAAAATTGAATAAACCCTGTATGACTAGGTACGACACAGGAAGTTAGTGTATTTCTCCATGAATAAGTCTTTATTAAGGACTCTTCTACATTTCGTAGATCTCATCTTTCGTGAGTCAATATTGCTCATAAAGTGCCTTTCTTGGTATGATTAATTGCCAGAGATTACGAAAAAGCAACGCTTAAAAAGTTGCTGCTGATAGAATACTTCACACCCCAGTATAATTAGGTCGTCACGTTGCAGTGCATGGACTATTTTGTATCTCACTCTCTCTCCCTCCCTCCCTCCTTCTCTCTCTCTCTCTCTCTCTCTCTCTCTCTCTCTCTCTCTCTCTCTCTCTCTCTCTCTCTCTCTCTCTCTCTCTCCACAGCTGTTCATTTTGCATATGTTCCTTTTGCCGGCTGTATTTCAGGAATGGATTCTAAGGCAAATTCCTGTTCAGTGCACATGGATATAAACTGGTTGTATACATGCTCATGAACATGGTAGAAACACACACACACACACACACACACACACACACACACACACACACACACACACACACACACACACACACACACACACACACACACACACACACACACTCACACTTACTTAATGGACCAAGAAATGGATCCCAAGGAGACAGCTAAGCACCAAAAATCTAACCCAGTTTACAACCACAGGTTCCAAATCTTTAAGTTATAAAACTTTGTGATGTCTACTTACCTGTTTACTATCTTTCATAATAAAAACTTAGAAATGATAAATATGACAAAGTCACTGCCACATCTTCATATAGAACTTCCACTCAAATCGATACGCAGCCAGAGCTTAGTTCAAGACAATTAATTTCTTAATTTCTTTCGAAACTTTAGACTTACTGTACGCAAATGACAAACCTGAATATATCTATCATTAAAGGCTTTATAAACACAGCATAAATGAACAGAATGTCCACTATTAATAGAAGCTATTAAATTGGTGTCAGCTCCAGAAACACACAGAAGACAAAGCCAGATTTGAGATAAACAACAGATTATATCGAAGGAGGAAAAAAAAAAGTCTTTTGTAATTACCTGCTAGTGAGTCAGAGGACATGCTTCCTTGTCTGTCCATCGCCTTTCTCTGTGTTTACTCCTTCAGTGGTCGAGCAGCATATGTTGGAGAGTGCCGTGGTAGAGAGAGAGAGAGAGAGAGAGAGAGAGAGAGAGAGAGAGAGAGAGAGAGAGAGAGAGAGAGAGAGAGAGCATGGGGGGAGGTAGATGTGCTCAAGGCTATTGGCAGGTGACTGAAATACACTTTAAGATGGTAGTGATTTTCTCTCTCTCTCTCTCTCTCTCTCTCTCTCTCTCTCTCTCTCTCACTCTCTCTCTCTCTCTTTCTCTCTCTCTCACACACACACACACACACACACACACTCACTCTCACAATCACACACATACACATACATATGCATACACATGTCTAGAGCATGGTGAGTGGCAATAACCAAGGACATGTGGAGAAACAGAAGAAAAAGAACAGTCATTACAGTCAATCTTGCACTGTGTGTGTGTGTGTGTGTGTGTGTGTGTGTGTGTGTGTGTGTGTGTGTGTGTGTGTGTGTGTGTGTGTGTGTGTGTGTAATCTACTACACTGTGTATTGTACTTGCACATTAAAAACCTCAAATAAAGCATAAAATTTGATATACTATTCAGCAGTGATGGCTATTATTCAACTCACAGGTCTATATGAATGGGTTTATAGAAATAAGTCATTGTTTCTATAGTAACAGCTAATTCACATATGCAATCTAAGTCAGTGTTAAAGCCAGTGTTTATCAGTACCTAGTGCTCTATTCTGCTTGTGGAATAGAAATCAAATGACGAGGAGAAACAAATGAATTATTTTAGCTTTGCAAGTCTGGTAAAAAATGTATCAGATTTCAGCGTGACAAGTTTTTACAAGGCACAGAATTTTAGTGGTTGAATTATAGCGCTTTAAAATGTGATAATATGACATATGAATATATGAGAAAAGAGTTGGGGCATCTTCGAGAGTAGAAATGGTTTGTTATTAGCATTTATTTTGAAAATAGAATTTTTTTAATGCTTACATTGCACCTAAAATCAGAAATATACTGTATACAAAACAAAAATTCATTTCCGAGCATGAAATTCCATTTTTTGGCATCTGGTAAAAAATGTATTACAATGAAATAATGTTTTGTGTACAGAGATGTACCTTTTCAATACCTTTTCCATCAGTGGAAACTGTTAAGGAAAGACTTTTATAGGAAGTCGTATCGAAGGTTTCTCTCTTGCGACTGTGTATTTTGTCCATGAAATGACAAGCAACAGATGGTTAAGGGCTGGTGGTTTGTCTGCTTAGTTTTGTCAAAATTTGTTCAAGTGTGTGAATATTGTGGTTATTTTCTGTGTTATATGTGTTGAGATTGCCAAGAGGAAGACTATTAACTGTTAAGACTCTATTTTTTTTAAAAAAACATTGTATATATATAAAAGCTACAATATATGACCTTTACTTTGTTGACTGGCTTCACTTCTCTATGAAACTGTTTTTTTTTTTTGTTTTTTTTTGGTCTGTTTTTATTTATTTATTTATTTATTTATTTATTTATTTATTTCTAATGTGCTTTTCAGTTTTCTGGGTCTACCTCCTTAGGGAGCTTGTTTGTCCCAGTTTATGGTTCATAATGTTCTGTTTTTGATGTTTTTTTTTAAATTGGTCATGATTTTCCTACGTTATCCAGATTTGATGCCAAGTACAGAAATCTCCATATGTTTACACAGTTAAAAAAAATTAACCAAACACAATAACCCTTAGAAGGAAAGTTCTTTTATCCTATGATGAAAAGTTGATATTCCGATGGGAGTGGCCTCTTACAGAATGACTCCTCCCCCATCCACTAAAACATGAGGACTGGATGGTTTGGCTGAATATACCAATGACAGTGACGTAACATACGGCTAAGTACGGTGACCCATACTCAGAATTCATTCTCTGCATTTGACCCATCCAAAGTGCACACACACAGCAGTGAACACACACACACCATGAACACACACCCGGAGCAGTGGGCAGCCATTTATGCTGCGGCGCCCAAGGGAGCTGTTGGGGGGTTCGGTGCCTTGCTCAAGTGCACCTCAGTCGTGGCTGGCCCGAGACTTGAACCCACAACCTTAGGATTACGAGTCAGACTCTCTAACCACTAGGCCACGACTTGCCCACACAATGGTCTGGTGAGTAAAAAAACAATGTAGATTTATCACAAATGTTCTAGACACCAACCAGAAAAACATCATTTGCCAACTTTAAAGCATTTCTAAACATATTCAGGCAGCATCTTTGTCTCAGTGTGTGTGTGTGTGTGTGTGTGTGTGTGTGTGTGTGTGTGTGTGTGTGTGTGTGTGTGTGTGTGTGTGTGTGTGTGTGTGTGTGTGTGTGTGTGTGTGTGTGTGTGTGTGTCCTGCGATGGTTGGAACTCCTTCCAGGGTGTTACCTGCCTTGATGCCCAATGATGCCTGAGATAGGCACAGGCTCCCCGTGACCCGAGAAGTTTGGATAAGCGGTAGAAAATGAATGAATGAATGTATAATAAAGGTAAGAGCTAATAAACTATAATATGTAAATGCACAAAAGGTGGGGTTTAAACATCTTGTTGATTGTTGTTAGCTGAAGTTACTTTATGTTTGGTGTTTACTGTTTCTTGTTGTTGGGGTGTCGTCCGTTGTTGCTGTTTTTGATGTTTGTCGGTATTTGTGTTAAAGTTTTTTGTGGTTATTTGTTGTTGTTGTTGTTTGTTACACAACAATTAGTTCTGGTCTACTGATTTGATTGGACATACAGTGCTCCAATAGCAAGCTGCCGCGTTTGGGCCCCTAGAGCGCGGCCCTTAACCCTACAGGAGTGCTCTACCACGTCTAACCCCAACCTCCGATGTTGAGATATGCTGTGATGTATATGTGACAAAATAAAGGTTTCTATTCTAATTCTAACAATAGTTTGTTTCACTGAAAACTTTACTACACTTCCTATGGGATGTCTGTGGGTTGGCATAGCAACAGACCATTCTCTACCCAGCTGTGGCCTCTTTGGGAACTACTTTTTGGTCAGAGCAAAAATAACCCCGAATTTGTCATAAAGTGAATATATAAATTTGAATATGAATATATAAATGAATGTTATTACCTACTGTCTTGTGTCTTTGGCCAAATGACAGCTTTGGAGATATTCAGTATGACCGTGTTGTTCATGCGTTTCTTCTTTTCTTTTCTGTTGTTGTGGGTTGTCAGCGATGAAATATTGTTACATAATATAAATAATCCTGCCTTGATGCCCGATGACGCCTGAGATAGGCACAGGCTCCCCGTGACCCGAGAAGTTAGGATAAGTGGTAGAAAATGAATGAATGATATAAATAAATAATTCCATCTTTATTTGTTTATTTATTCCCTCTCAGTAACAGTTGCTTTGCTTTGCCTAGCTTTGCTTAGTTTTGTTTTGTTTTGTTTTGTTTAATTTCAGCAGGCATCATCCCTCTCTCTGAGCCCATTATCTGCTAAGGTTGTTAGACATGTGCATATGTATTATTACAATAAAATTTGTAATAAAATTCTTGTAATAAGATTATAAAGACCATTAGATCAAGATCATTACATCAAATTTTCCTAAAGTAGTTGTTTTAAGGTTGCAAGGTAAGACACTCCAAAGACCTAACTAAGTTACTTAGTAATATTAAATTACAAAAGAAATGATCTGTGAAGATTTAGAGACGTTTCTTTAAACTTGTTGTTATATGCTGCCCTCTGCTGGTGTGTTGTAGTTTTACAACATGTATTTAATCTGTATTTAATCTAACATGTACCAATCTGTGACAATCAAACAAAGTTGTTAAGACATGCAGTGAAATGTTGTATATAAGTATTTAATTGTTGTATGTAAGTATTTAAATGTATATAATGTTTATATAAGTATGAAGTTTCTTGGAACGTATATTCGTTTGCCCTATGTGTTAACACTGCACGTGCTAGTTGATCGTTGACTGTTTTGTTACTAGCTGTATATTGAACTATTATTCATATTATTGTATTGAGAATAAGAGCAGTACCTAATGGATACAATGATATTAATTTCCCTGCATACCCTTTGTTGAATTTAAGTATTTGACCAGAACAAAACAGTAATTAATCCAAAATGGCGGAGCGGCATTAGCAGGTGGCAGCCACTCCGGAGACAATATGCTGCTATTTACGTTTTTTAGCCTGACTATTGCTAGTACATGGTCACCAGAGACAGCGGTGTTCATGTATACAACCACCAGAAATTAATACAATACAGAAATTGTGCAACAACCAACCTGCACGATGATGTGTTGGAAAGGCTTTGTGACCTCAGCTCGCTGCGGAGACCAGGCCTCCAGTCCTCGGCATCGCCTGATACCGGGGACCAGGAGAGGAGACGCCAAAAGCGGTGCTCTAGGAAGCGGAAGTGCTGTTTTGCACAATACTTTACATTACATCATGAAACTGTTGATATAGTACTGTGTTTATTCCAGTATTTCTGCACACGCAATATTGTTGAACATAGAGTATTTACACTGGTCGGCACTGTTTTGTTTATTGCCTTGTGTATTTGTGTGATGTCTTGTATTTTTTGTCTGCACTGTCTTTTGTCCTGCACTGTCTTGTCTGTCTTGTATTTCTTGTCCTGTACTGTCGTGTATGTCTTGTCCTGCACTGTCTTGTTTGTTTTGTCCTGCACTGTCTTGTCTGTCTTGTCCTGCACTGTCTTGTCTTGTCTGTCTTGTCCTGCACTGTTTGCACCAGGTTGCACAGATACACTTTATATACCTAAGACTAACTTACTTAACTTAAGTCCTTATCTCCGTCTTTGTTTTACAGTATGTAGCACCCTGATCCTGGAGACACATTGTCTCATTTCACTGTGTACTGCAACAGTTATATGTTTGAAATGACAATAAAAGCTTCTTGACTCTTGACTTGAAGAAGAGAGAGTTAGTAAATAATAGGGAAGTGTTGTGAAATAATGAAATTAAACTCTAGGAGGCTGAGAAAGAGGATGTGTTGCTGTTAGTTGTTTGTTGTTTTGCAGGCATTGCAGTATTTTTCCCTACGCACGTGGCCTACACTACCCAGCATGCACGTGGACTATTATGCCACAAGAACGCGCGCGCCACCTGGTGGCCATTAAAGCGATACACGCTCGCGGAGCATCACAGAGCTGCAGCGCGCGCATCAGCAACGTCCGGAAAACAGGTACGTTTTTATTTCTAATAAATAATAATAATACATTTTTCACTCTTTTTTCACTTTTTTATACATTCTACACGTCGTACACGGATTGAATCTATCCAGTTGAGGTGTTATGAGGAGAATTCGCCCGTGGTGTTCAGTGACACCGGTGTAGCTTTGAGCAGTTGACAGTTTACTTCATTACACTTTAATTTTTCTAACGGTCGTTTCAGGGAACTGGAATTAGCCGGTTAGCACAAAGAGCGAGTTAATGACCGGTCTCTGGTGGAATGAAGGTAAAGAGCTGCTTAGTAACGATAATGGAGTGTGTAGGAGACTGCGGTGAATATCCCTGAGGAAGCAGGTTCAAAAGCACGAGAGCTGTTCTCAAGGTTTCAGTACATTTTCTTGTGAAACTTCTAGCTAGCTAACATGCTACCCTGTTGTGTAGAGTTAGCTTAACAAGTGGTTATTTTTTTTGTTGTATTGTGTTTTCGGTGTTAGGGATGTTGTAGCCTAGTGGTTAAGGTGTTGGACGGCTGACCAGGAGGTCATGAGTTCGAATAGCAGGTCCACCAAAGCTAAGCTGCACCTGAGCAAAGCCCTTAATCCTCAATCACTGACCAGAATGTCATGAGTTTGATTCCCAGTTTTGCAGCCTGAGCAAAGCCCTTTAACCCTCAAAAAACCCTCAGTATTATTGCCCACACACAATATTGTTGAACAGTATATGTTCACATACAGTATATGTATACATCACTAAATGACAGAAAAGTAAATGTGTTAGTATATACACGTTTGTCTTATTCATCTTAACACACACTATATCCTGGTTACGGTTGTGGCTCAGAATCTCTGAGATAGTCTTTTGAGATTCTCTGTGAGAGACATGAATACACCCGGGATGGGACTCCCTCCCTAACCCTGATTACATCACTATATATCACCCAAACACACACACAACAAAGACAAGAACACAACACTGTTTTAGTAATGCTACACAAGTCTTTTTGTCATGTGTCGTTTATTCATTAGGACCCGTTTGAAAACCTGTCATTTTTGTACCCATGTACAATGTAGAGTAAGACAGAAAAAGGAAGGGAGAGAAAGGCAAAATGCAGCGTTTTATTATTTTTAGAGCACTGTTTATAGTTGCTCATTATAATAATAAGCAGTGGTAGCCTCCCTTTGTAGTTTTACTGTAAGCATCTGTAAAAAAAAAAAAAAAAAAGTACTATTTCTTTTTATTTTATGGGCACTGAAGGGGTCCTACATGGGGTTTGGGTTACGACAAGGGCTGCTGTTTGTATAAAAAAGAAATCTAACCACATGCTGAGCTCATAAACATCATGGGGGATTTACAGCTTTTAAAATAGGCTGAAGCAGCTGGAGCATCCTTTTTCTTTATAAATTCCATGTGGACATGTGGGCCACGCCTCGTTCTGCGCTGCTGCTGACAATACTGTAGCTTAGATATTAGTCAGAACAGAAGCGTTAAAGAAGATGTATTAATGATCAGCAGGTGATGAATCAGTTTTTAAGAGCAACATCGATATGGTGAAGCTTTCTGTAAAGTGACATTTAGTTATTCTTGCGTCTCCACTGAAAGTCCCCGGGAAAAAAGTCTTCAGGACAGAGGACATGTTATGTTCAAGACAGTGTACAAAGACAGGCTGGTGAGTGAATGTTTATTGCTCATGTAATTAATAACCAACTGTGGCACAATGCTGTGGTACAGGAGAAATAAAACAGTTTGGTTTCACGCTGCTTTTGGAAAGCTTTAAGGTGGTAACAGTAACTCCGTTTCTCGTCTGACCACATGATTATTGATTATCATTTTCCTCTAACGTGACATCCTATCGTCTTTAATTCTGTATTTCATCAAGGGACTTTTGTTATTCATTTACACAAATTAGGCTTAAACATATCCTTATACCATTTTTAGAACTTTCCATCTTTTGTTTTTAAAAGAAAATGACTGATCCACTGCACCGATATGCCAGGAAGGGAATGGACTATTCTGTTATAATCTGAATAACAGGCTTCATCCATGTCTTTCCGCGCACTACATTTCTGGATGTGTTGATGCCTGGTTCAATGAAATACATATATATTTTTTTCTTACTTTACCAGAAGTGCAGCTAAAAACGGCTCATATAAAACATCCCTCCTCTGACAGTTTTGTTTGTTGGTAATTACACCCTTTACTTTCTCAGGGCCAGGCTATCCAAGAAGTGGAAATAGCCTGAAATGTGTCACTGAGAAATGTGCCCTCTACTTAGAACATGTTGTCCTAGATGGAGCTGAGTGAGTCACAGAGGAGATTTACACATGAACAGCACAGAACCAAATGAACACTGTTTAGCTAACATTTTCTTTTTTGTCTAAAGATATTAAATCATGACATCACATAGAGCATTCAGATTAACTTTGGAATTACAAGTAGACAAGGGTTTATTCATTTATGCAGGTGCACGAGGCTGTTTGTCTTCATCAGCAGAGCATCTATGCCCTACTGTTATAGTACTATAACACTTCCAGCTTTATGCAGCCATAAGAGAGATATTGCCTGTGTGAAAACAATGGACTCTGCTGGCAGGTTTATATGTAAAATGTGTCCATGTTGTCATGGCGGAAAATAATCAACAACCGCTTGGTGTTATGCAGCCTGATGCTTAGCAGAGTTAGTTAAAAACCAGTTGATTTTTTTCTAATAACATCACATCTGTAATTGTTTGATTCTGCTTATTATCTAGTTGCATGTTAATAATTTTTTAACCAGTTACACTTATTTGTGTGGAACCTCCACAAGGCCGGTTAGTTCCTGTTGTCTCAGTAATAGCTATAAACAGTTGTTCTTTCAAAACACTCACTACTTCCTTTCTCACACAAAGGTTTACCATATAACTGATTGCACATACTAGATACATTGCAGTGCCGTAGTGTGAGACAAGCCGTTATTTAGATGCATCACTTGCTGTATTTATCTAGTCATGGCTGTTGACACCAAAAATATGCAAATGAGATCATTAACATTTGGAATGTACAGTGTGAAATGCCAGATTATAAATAGCTGGTATTAATTTAAGCATGGGTAAAGTATGAGCTGTGTGAAACAAGATGAGCCAGGATTGTGTTTACCTGAGGTTTACAAGGGCTCAAGGAAAATGCCTATAGAGAACAAAACTGATAGTCAAGTTAGCAAAAGGATTCAGCTTTCTCCTTCATATGATGAATCTGCTTACTGTTAACTGTTAGTTAAATTAGAGTTTTAGAGGAGTAAAAGTCTTTAGCCTGCATGAAGAGCCATGAAAGGTTTCAATCCAAATGTAAAAGCGCTCAGCCTTTCAAAGCACGTTGAAGAATGTTAAAGTATCGATTGAGAACCTTACTTGAAGACAAGGTTAGCTCATCCTTTCTTTTCTCTTTAGTGTCTTTATAAGTGGTGGACAGGCAAATCTGTTTCCCAGTCACATCGTCCACTTCCTGTTATATGGCTCATTACAGAACCAGCATGCAATGCATGTACACACACACACACACACACTCTCTCAAGCTGGAGTGGCTATAAATAGACCTCAGGAAAAAAGGGGCTGTGTAAGGAAATTGGTTGTGGGTTGTCATTGGTTGGGCAGAGTGTGTGTGTGTGTGTGTGTGTGTGTGTGTGTGTGTGTGTGTGTGTGTGTGTGTGTGTGTGTGTGTGTGTGTGTGTGAAGGACGCTTTCATGGAGGACAAGGTTCAACTGATTTTTTATGTCCTTTACATTAGTAAACATTAGTAGTGTGTATGTTCTGCATCAGTGCACAGACATTGCGGTGATGTCAGAGATGCTGTGCATTACTAACAGTCCAAGATGACATAACCAAAAACAGTTGTATGCAATGTCCGGTACCATGTGAAGTATTAAGAGCAATCAGGTTCAATTTGGCAACTCGAATCAGATTTTTGGCCTGTCTAAATTAAGGAGGTTAGATTTCTATAGTCTCAACCACAAATGACAAGACCTAAAGTACAAACAGACTTTTGCAGTTTAGATTAAGGAATATTTTGTAGACATGCAGCTGTGTTTTTGTCATTTGTTGTGTGGCTCTTCTTTGACATCAGAGACGAATGAAGAAAACCACAACATGGATGAAAACCAGGAGGAAGGCAGGTCATGAGAGGAGAGGAGTGTATCTGGCCCTGGAGAAATTAAATTAAAAAAAAATGTAAAAAAATAAATAAATAAAAGCATTCAAAATTGTCAGTAATACATAATGCACAGGTAAATCACCATGTTAATAGTGACATTCCTGCATCATTACAATAATACCCAACACGAGTTTAACAGATGTGAATATATTCTACAATAAAAAGCTTTGTGGTGGTAACTGAATATTCATAGTAGTATTACAATCTCTGTTCATTTCACTGGACTACTAAGCTTGATGTCTGTGTCGAGGCTTTATGATAGAGCTAAAGACAACTTTCTCTTGTAATTGTGTATGCTGCAGTGTTACTCTTGCCCTACATGCTATTCTCCCTCCTCCTCCTCCAATGCAACACTGCAGCAGAGTCAAATATAGGCTACAGACAGTCATTTACCACATGCAAGCCTTGTGTCAACTGCACTGTACTGTACACGTGATCGTTAAGACCGGACACTTATCTCACTTGAGTATGTGATGCTTTAATTCAGTTTTGCACATTTTGTACAGTGATTTCTAAGAATATTTGCAAGGGCTCACATAGCAGGATGGACTGAGCAACGCAGCACTTAACTAGTTTAATACGCGTCTTGCTGAGTGTGTTCACCCACAGAAACAACGCAGTCTCAGTTTTCCTCATCTATTCCATATATAGATTGGAAAAGGGAAATATACACACCTTATTAACTCTACAAACCAACGTCAATAACGACAAGAAAGCAATGGAGGAGTTCCTCCTAAGCACTCCAGTAATGCAGCTCGGCCATTGCAGCATGTTGTCTGAGGTCTGTTACAAGAATACATTTAACCTGTTACATCATTCACAAGTGGCATTTTACTGTAGGAAGTCCCAGTTTACATCAAGTGATGTCTGATCAATCAGTAGATTTAAGGGAATGCTACATTTCAACCACTCGATTGTGTTTCCTGCATCTTCCCTTTTCACATTTATGTCATTGGGTCTTTTGGTGAATTGCTGTGATCAATTCTTTCAAAATTCCTTTATTTCTGACTCACTTCAACTTTTCAAGTTTCACTTCTTTTTTGTCTTCCTGTTTTAAGCCGAGTTTTAAATCAACATTCATGCAATCTTTAGGTCATTGTAACACTAGCTTTTATTGACGGATACAATCCCCAGCTTCTATTACATCTTAGTTTTTTTCTTAAAGTAATTCACTCTTAACTAAGCAACATGTTTATGCTTATTGTGGATACATATAGCAGCTGTTGGTTTAAAGACACTCATTCATCCTGTATTGTCCCCTTAAGGGTTTATTACCTCCACAGGGACAGAGTAGATCATGTTGAGAATGTACAATGAGGCACTTGTGGTGTATATGTAAGGCATGGGTCTGTTCATTTTCATACTATTAAAAAACGTGTTATAAGCCTTATAAGCTACTTGCAGCCAGAGCTGATCAGTTAGTTTAAGATACGCTGCTTCATAAATCAAAAGGATGTTAAAAGCAGAACATGGAGCGCAGTTATAGATTCAACCGTATGTCTCTTTGTATTGTCTGGCCAATGAATGAATAGAGAAATAAATCATGCAAGGATCAATAGTATGATTGAATTTATTCGGAGGTTCAATTTATTCGGAGGTTCAGTGGTCTGGTCTGAATTTTGATTCTGGTGACGTCTATATTTAGGTGATATGTCGTGGATAAACACATGGAAGTTGTTTTGTTTTTAAATATTTTATAGTCAACATTTAAAATGGAGGAAGTTCTAAAGGATGTTTGTGCAGTTACTGTGTCAGCCAGTAGCAGTGCACCCTACACCAGGAGCCTGCCATGACCTACAGATTCGATGGTCACCATCGAATCTGTAGAGAAAGATTGAAGGACAAAGTGTTGTAGCCGTATACAGGCTCTGCATGCACCAGACTGCAGTGCAGGGACTTTCCTCTGGCTCTGTTCACTTAAGCCAGTAAGTTAGTGAGTCTCTTATCTACTTAGAATTCAGCTCTAAGGTCTGTAAGACTGCATGGTTCTCTACCATGAGTACCTTTTTAAAAAAAAAAAAAAAAAAAAGATTTCCATCTTAATCCATTATTGATTTTGTTATAGCATAACATTATAAGCAAAAATTATGACCTATTTTTTTTGGAGTTTCTCTCTCTCTCTCTCTCTCTCTCTCTCTCTCCCTCTCTCTCTCTCTCTCTCACTCTCTCTCTCTCTAAGTTTGAGACTAATAGGGCAGATCGCTACCTCAGTGCCCAGGAGAACACAGCCGTCCTTCCCTTGAATGCTGTTTCTAATTGCAGAGATAAGGACTGCAGATTGAGGACGTGTTACGATCTGAGCATTCTTCTTCGCTCAGAGAGGGATAGGGAGAGAGAGAGAGAGAGAGAGAGAGAGAGAGAGAGAGAGAGAGGGAAAGAGAGAGAGAGAGAGAGAGAGACTGCTTGTCTGCACATCACACTCGTCATTAACTTTGGGTCAGAGAGAATTCAGGATTATTTATTGTGGCGTTTCAGGCATGTTCAGCCAGAGGTATCTGATCTCTTTCTACTTACTTCTTAGGGTTCATTAATGGCAAGCTACTAACGTTACTTTAAGGTTAATGGCAAATGGCAATGCTTTTTCTGCTATACAGTATATGTGAAATTGTCTACATTTTGTATGCAAGGACATTTTTCTCACCTTAATTATAAGTGAATAACTGAATGGGCATAAGAGTTAAGCTAGACATGTGCTAGGGTAGACATGTGCTCATGGTCAAGTCCTTTTGAATATTGTCTAGGATTTGTCGAAGCTTAGATTTACTATCTTTGATTGGCTTTAAATCATTTTTCTAGAAGATATAATGGACTCTTTACCAACACGTTAACTCCGACAAGCGGGAGTTATTAGTAATAATTGCAATGACAATTATTTTCCTTTATTATTCTTTATTAAGTTTCAGTCCCTTGTATTTATATTGAGAAACCTTAGCTATTGACTGGCAGATGCTCTTGCGTTTGTTCGCCTTTAACAGTTTGTGAGTTTGTGCTTGGGTTTCTGGATCGTGTGATAGTATTGAATTCTAATCAGCAATAGGCAATGCTAAGAGCTCATTTGTTTTGTCGCTAGACATATTAGATACCTCTGATCTCACTGGTGCACAAGCAGCATCAGGTTACATGCAGCTGCCATCATAAACGCAGCATTTCTCATACATGTCAAGGACACAGGAACGATTTCTGGCCAATGACGCCGTTCAGTTGATTAAAGCTCAACCATTACTCCTGCGATAGGTGCCTGTATTTTGCTTGGAGTAGACGTAGGCCAAAGGAATGTGCGCAGGAAACGGAATGCATACTCAGTCAGCTCGGGTGACCCTCTAACACCTACCACCACGTCATTTTATAGCTGAACAAATAATACGCTCCAATATGACGAATGGCAGGTTGCCATGAAAGTCTTTTTCTGCTTTGCCTTATAATATGCTCATGATTTATTCACGTGTAACTTCATTATTGACAGCTATCATCAAGATAGGGTTTTGCAATGCAGGATCATTCATTGCAAGATATTAAACTTGTGTTACACAGTGATAAGCTTGCTTGTAGTGTACATGCTGCATGTCCTCAGTGTGCCCACGCTAGTTTCCGGTACTTTCACATATTACAGGAGATCAGAGGGATGCTGGAAAAGTTGTAACCACAAGGGAGAAAGGGGTGGGAGCTCAAGACATCCTGTTTCAGCTTTATGACCCTAGCCTTCATGACTTGGCACTTTACCCACCAGAAAATTGACACACACACTGCACACTGAGCAAACCCAGGTGGAGTACAGATGCTGAAGCCCTGCTGACGTGGTGTATCGTTCACTTAGTCACAGACAGCAGGTTTGTACAACACATAGTGCTCTCTCGTGGTTAATTCTTGTGCTTATCCAATTCAAATAAAGCCGTCTAGGATCCTCGCTGATGTTGTTACTTTTGGAGAAGTGCTGTCATTTCCATTTGCACTTTCAGTTTTGTCAGCATTTAAATTCTTGAGCAATAATTCAGGATCTATATTTGTTACATTTATGCTCGATAGTATTGTCTTTGTCACAAAACCTAGTGCTTTGTTGCTAATGGCAGCTAACCCTTGCAGCATAAAATGCCCACTATGGAACATTTGTTAGAAAAAGAACAGAATTCCGACTTAAGTTTGAAATATAATATGGTCTGGTGACACAGTCGTGTGCTTCAGTAACAGGACCCTCCTCCACCGTTCTGATGGCTTTTTTCCTAAGAAGGAGCCATCGTCCCCCCTCTCAGATTAGAGCCCCAGCTGCTCGTGGAAAAGAGTGACGAATACAAACTCAAACAGCGAGGTCCGAAAAAGTCTTTCAGCGATGTGTTGGCTTTTCAAGACTGCAGAAAAATATTTGATCCTTCATTGGAAGGCAGCTATGTTTAAGCCAAGAGACATGGCTGGAAAATCTATAAAGAATCTGAATAGATTTGCAGAGGACTCGTTTGGTTTATTCCGTTTTATTTACATAGACAATCCGCTCCACGGACCAAAATAACACAACGCTGAGGTTTGAGAACCTAGTGTGAAATCAGTCACTGGACGTGTTGTATTTGCTTTTGTGTGTTTGCTTTTCTGGAATAAATCGCAGTAGGATTCCTTCGTCTGTAGGCTGCTGGGATTCAAATAGCTTTTTCAGAAATAATGCAGCGTACGTCATCGAGAATAGAGCGCTATTCTTCCACTCTGGAATTGTAGTGCTAGCATTTACCCCTCAGCCTCAAGGCTCATTTGAATAAAAGACAGTATTGGTGCACTCTACAGAACGAGTGCTCTATGAATGGGATGTTTGTGAAAAACAAGCCCACAAACTGCCCAGACTTCTAGACTTCATATACCGTCCAGTCAAGGCAAGACGTTACCATCCACGTAAAAAACACAAAACTATACAGCGAGAAACTGTTAACTTTGTTAGTACTGAGCCACCAGCCCACAGTCCTCAGACCACTTGCGTTATGTCACACGACAGGTGGCCGTGTCGGAGCGGCTGCGTTGTCTGGCCTCCTGCCTACTACACATTCTGCGTTATCTAAGCTGCTTCGCTCTCTTCTGTTCCTTCAACTCGGTGAGATTCAGAGCTGCGTACTCAGCGCTGTCACAGCAGAGAGCTGACATTTCGAATGAACTACTTTATAAAGAGTGCAGGAGCACAGCTGTTCTCATCCATCTGTGGCTGCACATGTGGCAGAACTAAATAAAAGCCTAATTAAACATGTCACTGCAGTCTAGATGGTAACTCATTTAAATCCCAAATTGCAATTAAAAGCTGGTGTCGTTCTTCTAACGAGTGATGGTCTTATTAGGTTAATTTTATTTTACTCCACGGCTGCAGTTAACAGTCTGTCCCTATTTTTACTCTGCGTATGCAGATTGTACAGAAAGTGCACCAAAAGTGTGTCATGATTGAAATGGAGTGAGGCTTTAGGCAGGAGCTTGCTTCTAACTCTGAAATCAAAGTCTGGGCTATTGCTTTCTGTTTCCATCCCTTTTCTTCCTCCTACCCTTTTATGTAATCTGGACATTGATCAAGCTGTCGCATTGAATAGGAAACCTAGAAAACATGTTCGGTTATCATAATGCCATATACTTTTCTGAATGCACACCCCAAGCTCTGTCAGGTGGGTTAAAGTAAGAGCAAGCCTCTTATTTGTTTTTATTTCAAAACATCAACTGACTTCTCACAGAAAAGCTTCATTGTACATATTTGGAGCATCAGATGTCACTGTCACCAAAAATATCATCAAGTGTTTATTTAACTGTTGGATGGCACTTAAACTTGCACCCACATTGATGCATAAAATTCTGCTCTGAGGCTTTTTACTCACCCCCTTACGCATCATTTGCTTTCAGACATCACACAAACCCCAAACCACACGTAAGAAAACCCATACCGCAGTAACGCGAACGCTATATACATCAATTTTGTTGATACAAAGTAGTAATCAATTCCCACACACACTGTTTAGCAGACATAACCACAATGCATAGTGCTGTAATCTCGAGTATACACCGTAGTAAGATTTTGTATTGTATAGCACTGTAGATTCTGTGTTTCTGGAACATTGTCCTCAATAAACAGTGGTTATGAATATGAGTAGACAAATCATTGATTTGAGAAGAGACCCGGACCAGAGGAGCCTACTACATGAGTTTAGTGCGGTGCTGTTTATCAACAGGTTATTTTCACATGGTGATTTGTGTCCCACAAGCAAATTTTTATATTTCAACTCCTTTGCTAATTGGTTTGCTTTGTTTTCTGCCTGCACATAATGAAACAAACCAAAGAGCAAACCTTTGGCTGAAAACGCAATTAAAAATCATGAAAACCAGTCCAGCACATAGACAAAAATATAGGAATAAGTAGCTTAAATCATATTGAGTGTTGCAACCGCCGTTTGTTACCTTTTACTCCAATTACGATTCCGGTCCAAATCTGGGGACCCAAATCGCAATTAAAAAAACACATTTTTTGCAACATTTCAGTTCTGTCTTCTTGGCTCGTTTCGCACCTCACGGCTCACATTAACACAAAAATGTCTCTCGCCACCCAAAACACACAGCACGCTAGTTCACGTTCTATGAGTCAAGCACCTCGCTCAGACGGTCTGGGACTGGTTATTTTTGGTCCTAATTCTGTGTTCCCGTCTGCCTAAATGAAGCACACCAGGGTTCAGTTCAGTTGACAGCACACTAAATGACCTGTAGGTAAATGATATTAGTCATATATGTGTTTGCACGTGTGCAAGGTGATGGTACTTAATTCAATAAATGAACGCTTGTTATTTTTAATCGAGTCCTCACTATGTGCCCCTAAGCCTGTCACTATTGTTATGAAACATCAATTAAGGTTTGTGAGGCTTCATAAATGAAAGTTGTTTAGGTGTGACACTCTCATTAGGCAGTTGCTGAAGAATGGATAATATGGACCGGTGCTGTCTGTTTTAACTGATAAAGGAACGGTTTGAAATTTACCCAGCCTCAGCAATCTCTCTCTCTCTCTCTCTCTCTCTCTCTCTCTCTCTCTCTCTCTCTCTCTCTCTCTCTCTCTCTCTCTCTCTCTCGCTGTAAAACTCTCTGCTCACACACTGCCTGCTTCCGGATCCTGCTCAGGGTGAGGAGGTAGACAAGGCATGTGGCTGTATCTCATGGCTCTGTGGGCTGTGTTATGTGTTATGAGACTGTCTGCTGTGAACCTAGTCTGGCGAGTTGAAACCTGAGTATTTACACGAGAGGAGACAGCAATCCAGTAAGTACTTTTCTCATGATTTCTCACTTGGTGGAGCACACACCTACTATCTAATTTGAATATAATGTTGTGTATATAAGTGTTGTTGTAAGTAAGTGTTTGGGAATGTTTGTATGGGCTTTAACTCAAGGACTTGATCATTTCTGCATTTGGAAGCCGACTCTTTCATAACTTCCTTGTCTTTAGTTTCACATCCTTTAGTCAGCTAAATAGTGTCTGGGGGGAAAAAAAAACATTTTGTACTCCACTGGACAATTTTACAATTTTAATCCCCCGCCCCAAACAAATAGTCCTAATGAGGATGTGATGAATCCATGTGATATTTTAGCCATTGTTTGTGTGTGTTTTTTTCCTGTGGTGTACACCGGGCTGAGAAACTGAGAGCGCTCTTAGTCATGTCTTGCTTCCTCTCTCTCTTCTTTAAATAAAAACACTCACAGGAAGTTGACAGCTAGTTATTAAACATAGCCATATCTACAGCAATGAATCTTTGCTTCTATTATTGCCTATTAGTGCACAGAATTAAGAAACATTAGAGCATCTGTAGCTCCCGAACCTGCATCTTAAGACATGGACACCCAGTAGGCTTTGTGTATAAATATGAATAAAAAAAAATAGATCATTTGATCTAGTCATTTGAAGACTGTTATTGCTTCTGCTCAGACAGCCTTATTTCTGTTAGATGAGATTAGAGGATTACAGGTTTGGCTTTAGTGAGCTTCAGTACTGTTGTCTATAACCAGGGGCCTCTGTTTTTTTTATTTTTTCTTCTTTTTTTTATATCTTCTGTTAAACAGAATGAATTGTTGACTGAATCATCTGACTGACTTTTAAATATCCTAAAGCGGCCTAAACTTACTAACCTAAAGCGACAGTTCAAAAACAACATATGCATTCTTGAGCTTTGGGACACTCTGTTTCTGTAACTGCCTGAGACACATGACAAGTTCCTTTGAGGTTTCAACGAATCTAGTTTGTGTAAGGATAGAAATAAGTCAAATTGAAACATTTCCTAAACTGACTTTTTCACACTGGTTATTTGTCACACAGCAACAATGACTCTGAAAAACGTCAAATTTCAATGTTCTCGTGGTTTGTGTTTGAGTAAGGAGCGATAAAGGAGGGTGAACCTGCCAACATATTATATTAATAGACTGTCTTATAGTCTAACATGTGCATGAGTGCATGTTTTACTCAAAATGTTGCACAATCCGTTTTGAGAATTTGATTTGCGAATGGTAGCACAAAATGACTGACCTACAAAAAAAAAACAAGAACAGCTTCCTGATACATAACCTTTATCTCATACAGTATGAGACCTTAAGAGCACAAGATTGCATCACTACCAAACATGGTATAATATGTCATTGGCAAAAGTTACAAATAGCTGCTTTAATGTTGTGGCCTCTTTAATCTATTTATTTTTTGGTTTCTACTATAAATTCCTCACATTTTTTCCCATTCCTCCATGGGCTGTGTTCATGTCATTGTTTTTTGTTTTTGTTTTTCAAAAATTTGATTAAACCTTAAATTAACAACAATGTATTCTTAGGTGGTTCTCAGTATATCACCCTTCTAAACATTGTTGCAGACCAAATACCCCACTTCATGGCAAAGGAAATCCTCAATTTTCTTGGCCTTATTCAACAGGATAATGCTCCCTGTTGATCACAGTGCAGAACCTGTAATACAAATCCTGACCAAGGGTTCATGGTGTACACATGACCTAAACATCCCCCAGATCTCAAGCCCTCCGAGCATCTGTTGGACGTGCTGGACAAACAAGTCTGATTCATGGAAATGTCTCCTTGCTGCTTACAGGAATTTAAGTATATACTGCTAACGTCCTGCCGCCAGATATCACAGCACACCTTCAGATGTCTTGTGGAGTTATTTTAGTAACACAAGGGGGACCTACATGATATCTGTCAGGTGGTTTTAATGCTGTAGCTGATTGGTGTATGCCAGTATATTGACTATTTTTGTGTTATTGTTATTACAATAGATGCCTCTATGGAAGATTTTTTTTTTTAGCCTTTCAAAAAACAAGTGCTCAGAATGTTGCAACCCACAGGGTGCCATGGTGACTAGCATCTGAATATAGCACAAATACAGCCTTTGGAAGCTGCAATTTGTGCTTCCCCTGAGTTACACAGCATACGATGGTTTTGCAACGTTGCCCAAACTGAAATCTACACCCCGTCTTGAAGGTAACTGCTGAACATAAGTGGAGCACATTATGTTTTAAGACTTTGATATCTTTTCTCAGGAAATCTAGCTTTGCCAGATGAAGGTATTGTATTGAATACATTTCTACATTAAATCTATAATACAGTATTGTATATTATACAGTATTGGATAACTGTATTGTGATCTAACCTTTGCACTTTTATGACAGGGTCAGTGAATTGGATTTTCACCATTGTTGACAATTTCCTAAGGTGACAGGGTGCAAATGTGTTTGTCTTGCGTTGGACAGAGAGTGTCGTTGTTTAGCTTCAGACAGGAAGCGTATGCTTGTTTGACTGCATGTGTACATTAGGGAATTCATTCATTCATTCATTCATTCATTTTCTACCGCTTATCCGAACTTCTCGGGTCACGGGGAGCCTGTGCCAATCTCAGGCGTCATCGGGCATCGAGGCAGGATACACCCTAGACGGAGTGCCAACCCATCGCAGGGGGCACACACTCTCATTCACTCACACACTCACACACAATGGACAATTTTCCAGAGATGCCAATCAACCTACCATGCCTGTCTTTGGACCGGGGGAGGAAACCCCCAAGGGGTGGGGAGAACATGAAAACTCCACACACACAAGGCGGAGGCGGGAATCGAACCCCGACCCTGGAGGTGTGAGGCGAACGTGCTACCCACTAAGCCACTGTGCCTCACACATTAGGGAATACTGTATGTTGTCAAAAATTTCCAGCTTAGTGAGATTGTCTTGTAGGATGAATCAGTATTAAATCAGTTAGAATATAAAATCGAGAAATTATGTATTACATAAATTTTGATTTACTTTCACCACTGACACCCAACACCCGAACGATATGTTTTATGAACACAAAGCTGAAACCCTGTAAGAGAGAGTTAATAGATCAGGTGTTACAGTACTCAGGACATATTTGTTTGTTTTCCCCACCCTAAGCTTGGCAGACTGTTTAGTGAAGAGGTAGGGCTTCCATCTGTGTTTGAAGACAATCAGTGAGTCACCTGCATGCCAGGAGAGAGAAGAGTCTTAACGTCTTCCTTTTATCAGGAGAGATGAAGGGTCAAGGGTGCCAAAGGGAATATTTGATAAGTGCCTTTAGGTAAGGAGTGGCTGTTTTGACTGTTAGGAGAACAGAGATGACAGCTGGAGAAGGAAACACATAGCAATGGAAGTGATGTGGAAGAAGTTTACATTTACATTTACATTTACAGCATTTAGCAGACACTCTTATCCAGAGTGACTTACATTTTTTATTTCAGTTTATACTCCTGAGCAATTGAGGGTTAAGGGCCTTGCTCAGGGGCCCTGCAGTGGCAACTTAGTGGACCTGGGATTCGAACCAATGACCTTCCGGTCAGTAGTCAAACACCACCTTAACCACTGAGCTACCACATCCCACAAGTTGGGTAAATGGTGAACAAGCTATGTGTTTGAATTCTGCATGAGTTACAGGGGTGTGAATGCATGCACTGGAAAATCTGTGTGGAGTGAGTTATTGTTACAGTAGTCCAATCTTGAGGTGACTGAAGGTTTTAAAGGACGAGCCTAAATGCCCTAAAAGTCAGTTTAGCAGTGTGAGAATAGTAGTACACCAACGTGTGATATCCTCCCCCCCCCCCTCTCTGTTTCACTCTGCACCCCTCCAACCCTCCTTGCTTCTGTGGCTTAGAGCACCAACAGCACTCTTTACTGTTACAGACACTCATGACTAATGGAGCCCTGTCACCACTTTGACCTGAGGTAAACAGGAATGTGTCTGAGCATTTGGTTATGCAATTTTCTCTAAAATCAATTCTTTGAATATAAGTTTAATAAAAGAATGTCCACAGTACTATAGATATAGACTACATACTATACATATTATCTTTGTTATTTTAACCAGAATGAAATATTTTACAGCCAGGTTTCATTTAAACATTTCATTTTTTTTAATATGCACAAATAACTAAACTATTGAATCTGGGTGTGCATTGGGTGGGTGGTCTGCTGTTTGTGCATTTGCATTGTGCTCTGTAATTAGCATTAGAGGCTAATCTACAATGACCCTCTACATTCAGTGAGCATCATGATGTATCCACAGTGACATGTACACAAATAGCACAAGACTGAATATCATTTATGTAAATCACATTGCCTTCACAAATAGACTTGAATATCCTCTGACACTCAGTGCTTTTTTTTTTAGACTCTCAAATCCAAGTCTCTAGAGATACCAGCTGTTAGTAGCTGCATAGGTCTGTGCACTTTTTCACCCCACCATCAGTCAAATCAATGAGACCAATGAGTAAACACTTTCCCCCGCTTTGTTCTCCATTCTGTTGCTCCTCTGTAGTAAAGAGCACTTACGCTTCTCCAGAGAATAGCTTTCTGTCCACTTTTCTCACATTACCTTTCCTAAGTGCACTAATGTGTCCTGTGTTCACAATCTGTCCAGGATAACTACAGTGGTGGAGTAGAGATATAGGATCCTTGCCGGGATCAGTTTCACGGTACTATGTGAGGTTTAGGCTTGCTGCAAAGAATTACTACTTTTCTATAAGTCGTCCATGTTAATGTTGAGCAGGTGTGTGGGTCCTTGTAAATAAGTCACTTAAAGGAGTCCACGGTACCATACATTTTACTACTCTTCCTTAACTCACCTCTTGTTATTTCACATCCTCCCTCTTTTTTTCCCCTATTCCTTATTTCAGAATTGTTTCTGTTTCTCGCTCACTTCACATGACTCCTTGCCCTTTTAGAGCGAATTGCTTGTTCAGGTTTATTTGTGTTTTTAGGTGAATTGTTTTCTTTTCTTTTTATTATTATGAATATTATTATTATTATTATTTTAAGTATTGTGTTTAAAAGTATTGTATTTTCTAAACACACTTTGTTACTTCTCTGCGTTCACAGCCCGGGTGAGAAACGGCAGTAAAGGTATAGAGTCATGTTGAGAGGGGGCACCACTAAGGTGGCGCTGCCCAAGACAGGAGCTCCAGAGCGGGGCAGGCTGCCGTCTTCCATCGGCCACACGAGCACCTCCGGCAGCACTTCGACGATGAAGACGTCCCGATCGTCTAGCACCATTGCCTCCGACCTGCGTCTCAGCCGGGTGAGAAATCTGAGAAACATGTGTATGGAGAAATACATGATTATTTAAAAATGAGTAATTCTTGCTGTAACAGTGTATAAGGTACAAGCCAGGTCTGTCTTGAGGCAATATCCATTATTGATGAAGGTATAATTGGAAATTCAATCTTAAGAAATGCTAGAGAGAATGAACAAAGAGGGAGTTGTGAAGGAAGAAAGTGAATAATATACTGTATCTGGGTAAGAATATGGAACGGTGCAGAGCCTAGCCAAATCCATGGTTCATTAAACGCAGGCTGTTTAATACGACGTGGCAGTAAAAGCTGGGACGTCTGACAGGCATCAGAGTGAAGACAGAGTGCAACGTGTAGCTGCGTCCATACTTACTTTAGGAATTGTACTTGAAGGCTGACAGCAATCTCGAAGATTAAAAATGTCTGCCGCTTGTATTCACCCTGACCTTGAGCAGAGCCACTACAGCTATTATAGCTAGGATTTATTTCGGTACGGTTTCTTTTATATACCAATTTTAAGACATTGCTACAAAGCAGTTTCATAGAAATTCAGATGTCAATACATATTCAGATTCAATCAGAGAGTTCAAACACATTAGAAGGTTAAAATAAAAATAAAAATAAATAAACTCCCTTAAGATGAAAGTCAATACAGAAGACAATCCAACCTCCTCTGGGGATTTCTGGGTAGTGGGATTTTAGATCAAGGTGCTGCACATGTTTACCCAAAAGACTGTAATCTTAAATATTTATACAGCAACATGCTGTGATTCCGACCCCTTGTGTACGTGAGTATATATTTGTGACTTTGTGTGTGCATGTAGCTGAAGCGGGCAAGCAGTGATGATGCTCTGGCCAAACCTGCTCTGGGACCAGCAGCTCCAGCTTCTCGCCTGAAGAAAACTATCACCACTGGAGCTATTTCAGAGCTGGCAGACAACAGACCACACAGCTTATTGGGTAGGAAAGAATGTTCAGAAATCTTTAATTAAACACCTTCTCACACACACACACACACACACACACACACACACACACACACACACACACACACACACACACACACACACAGACAATATATAACATTGCATTCTATAAATCTTACAGTACCAAGAAAAAAGTTCAGATCCACTTATTTAAATATTTAAATACAAGCTATACAGAACATACAGAAGCAAACGCTGTAGTTATCTTCAGCACTCACTAGGGGGCGTAACCATAAGCTCAGGTCCTGATTCTGTTTGATATTTGATTCCAGCACCACGATTTGAATCATTTTGATTCTCTGAATCTTTAGAACAAATTTGGAATGGAGAAACATTATAACTGAAAATACTTGTTTCTCTAATAATCTAACTAACTAGCTAAAATAAAAATGTCTGCGAAAAGGAGTTTATTATAAAATATAACATTTATGTAAAATATGAGCATAAGAAAATGGATCGAAGCAGCGCTAATTATATCACAACTTCATAGGTAGTGCAGATGTGGACCTCTGCTGTTCAAACCTTGCAGTTGCATTAGACACATAATTGAAGAAGGCATACTGAATGTGAATGGCACGTTTTCACAATGAATGTCATCAAATCTTTGCATCACCTTTGTGTTGTGATGCACACACACTCACATGTTATATGCTGTGAACTTTCCTGTCTGGTTTTAAAAAGTTCATGTGACTATTTTCATCTTCTGTTATGTGCCACAGCATGTCCTGATTTCTACAACATTCCTGACATTTTTTTTTTAAATCTAATGTTTTAATAGATGGGATATTTTAGCTATCAAACTCAAAAGTGAAAAAAGAAAGAGACAAGTATTCACCAACACCACTAGAGGGAGACATTTTCTTGCCTGACGTTTTTACACAGCACACACCACATCCTGTGATGATAACGTCCGTGCAGCTGTTTGAAGAGGTTTTTCTTGGACGTCATTTTGGACCTGCTGTCCATTAAGCATGAGGTCTTGGGTTTATTTGTTTGTGCCCTCAGGTCATGTCAGTGTAGAAAGCAGGACGTTGTTTCCGATATTATCTCAGGGCAACAGAAAGCAGGGGACGTCTTTGATCAGTACGTTTTTCGTTCTGATTAGTGTCCTGTTGTGAGAGTGTGTTCTTGCAGCTGTGTGTGTGTGTGTGTGTGTGTGTGTGTGTGTGTGTGTGTGTGTGTGTAGGTATGTTTAAGCCTTTTACAAAGACCAAATGTTTCAGTAATACATGAGAATTTGATTGTGAGACTTTTCACAATGCCCTAAAAGTCAGTTTAGCAGTGTGAGAATAGTAGTACACCAACGTGTGATATCCTCTCTCTCTCTCTCTCTCTCTCTCTCTCTCTCTCTCTCTCTCTCTCTCTCTTTCTCTCTCTTTTAAAATGGGGTAAATGGGGGAAAACCCATTAGTTTCCCATTAAAAGTTTTGAAGGTGAAGCATGTCGGAAAACTTTTAAAGACCTTGAATGTTTTGCTCCTGGTTTTTGTTTTGTTGCTTTGCGTGGGTTACACAGTCACGCCTCTGTGTGTACATTTCCCATCCATGTGCACGTCTGGGTGATGGAGGCCGAAGTTAATTACACACCACTGACAGCTACGTACTTTGAACCTCCGTGTTTTCCTGAAGAGTTTCTCTGGCCGCTCTCAGGCCGAGAGCCGTGTGTGTTTGTGTGCTTTTCTGACTACTAACACATTATATTTGTTTGTTTGAGCTGTTCCATTATAGTAAAAAACAAAATCACATTATTCTGGAGAACAAAATGCAGGGAAAAAGTGGCAGTTTTACACACTTTGTGTAATCAGGTGATGGACAGAGCACTTATATTGATTATAAGTCAAAGATATATTAAGCTTATTTGTATTTGATTGGTTTTGGAGGCAGAAACATTTACGTTATAATCACAACTTTTAGTTAAATCCAGACCGCCGATTTGTCTGTCACTGCTTTGTGTAAGCAGATGAAGCTTTCAGTAAACTGTGGTGTGTTTGGATTCTCTTACATGGTCTTTATTAAGCTCATAAAATAAATATGAATTCTCTCTGACTCTCTGAGAATTCCTTGCGAGGTTCACAAGATCTCAAAATTGGTAGGATTTCCAATTCTACCAAGTAAGTCCGTACCAACTCAAGTACACACTGTCATTAAAGCCCATTTCATTCACTACCTGCATTTTTTGCTACTATCCATAGATGTGTCATTTATTTTGATGGTATCTGAGCTATATTTATATTATAAATAGCTTTTTTCCAAAACAACAAAAATAGCCAATAATACGTTCGCTGCAACAAAGCTGCACTATATATTTGGACCAGGCGAATGCCCTAATCAAGTCTGACAGTCATGATAGGTGGACAAGCAGCATGATCCCATTAAACACATGACTCTCTACAGTCACCAGTCATGCATAAATAGCACACTGTCCCATCCCAGCTGCTGTACAGTAAGTGCTGCTGAGTTACACGCCACTGTTTACAAGCAAGATAAATCCGGCTCCTTTCAGCTGCACCTCTAAATATAATTGCTAAATATAACCTCTTGAAAGTGAAAGAGTTTCAGTTTTATTATGAAGTGAAGATTTTTGGTCGTAGTTTATGATTCTGATAGCTGACGATATGTTAGAACCAAGTTCCAACTCCCAAGACTTCACATTAAGATACAGTGATACACAGTAAGATGTCAAGGCACTGTATTATGACTGGTCTTACACTCTGTCCCCCACTTCCTAACACGCTGGAACATCTGGATCCAGATCTCATCACTTCACAAAGTTTAAGGAGTCGTTCAACCTAAAGAAATGTTTTGACCAATTCATGCGCTCCCTCCCAGTGGCAAACCGTCAACCTGTCCCTGGTGTGCAGATCTGTTAGTAGACTCAGAACATTGGCAAATCAGGCCAATAATCGGGCATAAAATCATCTATTGTGTAGCCAGACTTACCTGTGTGTTTGCAAACAGGTCCACATTCATTCCTCTGCAGGTTTTTCACATTAGTCGGGCACATCCTCTATCCGATATATAGGCAGCTCTTAAAACATTTCAAATCAAAGCTTGCTTGACGGAACTCACTCTTGGTTGACTGTAAGTCTACACCATTACGTGTAACCCAATTAAGGCTTCCTGAATACTTCTGCAGGATTATCCACTGAGAATAATACATGATGTGCTGCATTTTTAGCTGCATCAACGTCACACCATGCCACGTACCTTATGGGAACGCCTTAAAGATTAATGCTGAGGCATTCTGAGCTTCCAGTCATAGTTGCAGCCCAAAGACACTGACTGCTTCTCCATCTCCCAGTAGAAAGAGTGTTTGTCAGTGTTTCTCTGCCATAGTGACTAATAAGAAGGATGCGGAGCAAGATGACACTGCTTAGGGTGTTTGGTCAGTGTATGCAATAATGGGAAATCTTGTCTTGGCAGGTGTGCAGTCATACATAGGCATGTGAACGCCTCAGTGTGTCATAAAGTGCTGCAGAAATCAGCAGTGTCATAATCACCTCCTGGGATCATGTTTACTGATCATGCAGACAAACATGACTGTGACACAAGCTTACAAGAACACAATTATACACCCAAACAAATGGCACAGGAACACACACTCCCCATTAATGAGAGTGTGTCAGCCAAACACAGGCTTATCTCTGAGCTAAAATGCAATAACAGTCATTCACCTGTCTAATTAACAAGGTTAAACACTGAAAGAAATCAGTCCTTTTAGGATGTCGAATGGTTTTCAATGCACTTGAAGGGATTTTTCTGTTGGTGGTTATTTTTTTAAAGGGTTCCAGAAATGTGACTGATAGAGAGAGAGAGAGAAAGGAAAGGGGAGATAGATAATCATGAGCAAATGAGAAAAAGGAAAAGAACGGGGAACAGATGATCTGCAGACAGCAGCACTGTTGCTGTTCGAAACGTTGCTGTTCTCAAGCCAGCATACTTGCACATCCTTAATGTGATTAAACAAAGAGTTTTGCCAAAAAGCAGAACCTGACACATTTTAATAACAAAGCATGGAACAGAGAAGGCACTTCATAAATAAAGGAGATAAAACTGTGCAAACAGAATTTGGTTGAAAAAGAATACGTTGCATGGACAGAACTGATCTTCTCTTCATCCTCAAGGGAAAAGCTATTTCAGGCGGCAAAGTCACATCCGTGCACCTTCCGCTTGATTTATTTTGTGGCTTTTACGCCCATTAATATTTTACTCGCATGCATTCTGAATGAGGAAAAGAGGGATGGAAGATCATCTCTAGGACTGGGAGAATGCCACATGGATGGCAGTACAGGCATTTGTGGTAACCACCAGGCTCCTCTGTTTCTTTTTTGGTCACCTTGAAAACAATGTCCTGCACTTTGTGTGTGTGTGTGTGTGTGTGTGTGTGTGTGTGTGTGTGTGTGTGTGTGTGTGTGTGTGTGTGTGCGTGTGTGGATAGACAGAAGAAAGTGAGTGTGCCAAAGTCCAGCCCTAATCAACCAGACTGCCTCCCCAGCAGAATGGATGGATGAGGTCAGGACAGTTCACATTTGGAGGAAGAAAAGGGAACGATCCACCATCAGGAGCCTGACAGAAAGACAAACAGAAGCCACCCCCCGCTTTTTTCCTCTGTTTCACTTCATGTCTTTCCATCACTCCTTCTTCACACTCTGTGCCTTGAAAAAAAAAAGTTTAGGAAAGTGAACAGGACAGTGAGAGACGAAGAGTGCAGGGAAAAGAGACGAAGACTGCAGGGAAAAGAGAATGGGGAAAGGCGGAGAACAGTGACTGACTTAAAAGGATCAGCTCCAGGACGGACCGACTGACCTCAAGCTGAAGCCAGCGGAGAGAGGTAAAATAAGAGAGGGAGTGTGCGCGTGTGTGTGCATGTGTGTGTGGCTCTGACAGAGGAAAGCCACTCCCATTGTGTATCCCTGTGTGCGTGTGCACGTCTAATGAATAGTCACAACACTGCTGCTGCCTCACTGTGTCATATGAGAGAAAGAGAGAGAGAGAGAGAGAGAGAGCGAGAGAGACTTGCACTGGATATGGGAATTTTGCTCTCAGTGACAGCCGGACAGCAGAAAGGAAACAGAACAATAAAGCAGGGAGCATCTGATAAACCGCATGCAGGACCGGCTTAGAACGTCTCCCCGGCACTGTGTTTGCTCTCTGATGGATTAGTGCATATTGTGTGTGTGTGTGTGTGTGTGTGTGTGTGTGTGTGTGTGTGTGTGTGTGTGTGTGTGTGTGTGTGTGGGGAAAGACAGACAGACGAGTGGAGCTGATCTCTGTGAACAGACATAGCCATGGGGAACCACGCAGGCAGGGCAGAGGAGCCAGAGTCAGGTCTGAAACATTGCTGTTTATTTGTATCTTTGTCTTTCCTCCTTTACTCTGATTCCGATTCTCTTTCCTTGTTTGTTTTCTGTTATTGACCTCACTTTCGTTTACTTCCCCCAAAAATATCCCCCAGGTCCATATTCAGCCTCCGGGTATTATAAATATCGACAGCCTCTAATATTTCACGAACATGATAGGTTTTTTTCCTTCTTCATCCCATTGTGTGTACACTCTCTCAGGTGCTGATCACACGGCCTCACGTCAAACTAAACATGACTAAATTACAACAAATACGCTCATCTTGACAAGAGGGTTTTGTTTACTTATGTCTTATTAGATGTGTGTGAGGTATCAGAGTGCAAGGGAAATATATCTGTGTGTGTGTGTGTGTGTGTGTGTGTGTGTGTGTGTGTGTGTGTGTGTGTGTGTGTGTGTGTGAGAGAGAGACTTTCTGACATTTCCTTAATTGCCTTGATCGACCCTGAACATAAAAGAAAACCCATTTCCATTTCATAAGATTGTTTTAAATGGATGACACAAATAGCATTAACATCTAAGCTTTAATCATATTCTTCGACTAATGTAAAGCATTTTTTTCTATTCTAATTAGCAATCGAAATAATCATCGTATTAGACAATTTCAAGCTTGAAATGAGTGGAAAAATTATCCAGAAAGAGGTCAAAGTGGTTATAGTTCATTTGCCTTTACATAGTTTTATATATATATATATATATATATATATATATATATATATATATATATATATATATATATATATATATGCTATGATAAATTTTTTCCTCTGCACGTGCAGATCGATATATTTACATTTTTCCCAGCTGATTTGCTTACTCGGGTATTTCATCATGAAGGCGACGTAGGGAGCTTCCTACAACGGATAGAAACAGTCTCCACTCTAATGTGAAAACGGCAGGGTTTTTGATGTAAAACACAATTTAGTTCAACAATTATTCTAAGGGATATTTTACGGATTACAGGAAAAAAATAATACCGTAAGTGTGCACACTCTTAAACTAATACTGTGTCGAAGCAGCTTTTGGTTTTATTACGCCAATCTTGCAACTCAGGTCACCCAACAGTCTGAATCAGGTCTGAACTTTGGTTAGGACGTTTCAAAACATTGATATTAGAGAGAGAGAAAGAGAGATAGAGAGAGCGAGAGGAGAGAGACTTTATTGATCTAATGAGTAAAATTCCTGTTACAGCAGCTTAGTCAGTTACAAGATATCTCACACACACACACATCAATATTCTTTTAGTTAAGCCATTTCTTGTTGTTTTTTTATGTGAAAGGTGAAATTCCTTTTCATCTTCAGCTTACTATTCGACACCTGAAGGTTTTCGCATTAAAATCAACTGGAATTTAAAGCTATTCTCGATTCATTCTCCCTTATTAAAAGCCACAGTTTTGGCCGGCGCAGCCCTAAAGCCCCCTATTTTGATTGACAACTTTCAACAGGTGAGATTCCATGCATACTTTGTAATCTCTCTGAGCCCCAGTAATTTGGAGGAAACCAAGGCGGCATGATGATCGAATGCGACTGGTTCGTTCTAAACACTGCCGCATCCCCAGGTACAGTATATAAAAGGGTGCCCTAAAATGTTTCTGGTGGGTGTTCAGACCTTTTATATCCATTGTACATGAATGCTGTGTGTGTGTCTAGGTGTCTGGGTGTTAGTGAGAAAGAGACTGTTAATCTGTAGCCTAATGAAAGAGAGGCTTTAAAATGAAGCCTTTGTGGTGTGTGGGTGGGGGGGTTGGGGTGGGGGGGTAGGAGGTGAATGAAGTGGTTTGTGTGTAGCCTGGTTGTGAAACATGGGATCACAATAGTGATTTTATCCGCCATCAGGATGGAAAGCCCATAGTGTGTGTGTGTGTGTGTGTGTGTGTGTGTGTGTGTGTGTGTGTGTGTGTGTGTGTGTGTGTGTGTGTGTTGTGTTCTCCGCCAGCATACCACAACACACAGAAAAAGCAGAACACACACATCACATTTTAAGTTCAGTATCATCACAACCTGTTCCTCTGTTTGTGACCGCACCACTACATTACTAACTAAACTATAGTTCTCTCTGATGCCACTTGATACATCGACTGCCTAATATTCTCAATCACAGCACGTGCACTGCCTGAGACTCACTACGATCACAACCCTGGGAGCAAACACCAGCATAATTCATTCATATCTTGGTATCTTTTACTGACTCTCGAATCGTTCAGTTTCGGAGCCAACCGTAGCATCAGATTCCTTTTCTTGGCATGGCGTGGAACCTGACATGATCTTCTGCTTCGCCGGGCTCATGTTAATTCAGTCTGCTTTTCAGCACAAGACTAAACCAAAAGAGATCAACAGAAATGTCTCTCTTCTGGACTTACAGCTTTAACTTTAAGCGTGTATGTGTGCGAGTTCATCTTTCACTCTCTCTTTCCCCAGTTACGGGGCACAAAATGTCAGGATTGGTCGGTCATATTTGTCCTGTCACTAATACTAAGCAACATGTCATGCACTGCATTTAAAAAATAGTGTAGTCTTTTATTCAGTGAAGTAATCACTATGATTTTCCAATTTCTGACACAAAGATTGCACAAGCTTTAATTAGTTCAGCTTTCAAATAACACAAACTGACTTTAAATTCCACTGGTGTCTGACCACTACACGTTTGGGCTCTGACTCATAGCCAGAGCATTGGCTGGCCTTGTCTCCACTGTCTCTGCATGTTGCGGGAAGTAAGAGGGGGGGTGCAATGTTTTGAGGGCTTAACACCTCCCTAGCAGGAAACAGCAGCTCCCCTTTTGTCCTTGTATCACTTCAAGAACGTGAATCATTTCCCTGTTCCACATGTGAGAGCTCACCAGACCTGCATAATCAAATAACATTGCTGTTAGCTATATCCTTTAAACTCGAGAGCCATGAAAATAGTTTCCTTCTATTTCTAAACTCTATTTTTCTATTTCGTTCTCGTGTTTTATGTGTTTGAGCGAAAGTATGAGACATATTTTGCTTTAAAGCAAATAAGGTTTAGAAAAGTAAAGAAATGTATCTATTGCCTGTGCTCAACAGTGCTGGAATATGGTGCATCAGTCTGTTCACAGCCTATTAGGATACAAACTAATAAATTAAATACAAATACCAGCCCGTTGCTTCTTTATATGTATCCAATAAAACGGGTGAGTAGAACGAAGAGAGTTTTGTGCTTTCATGATCAAAAAAGGTTTGAGGAAAGTTCAGCAGTGTCTGGGCTTGCGTTGCCCAAATGTTTGAAAGTCTGTGTAATGCTAAGTTCAGCTGCCAAGCGATTTTGTCGAAGGGGGATGTTTGCAAGAAGGTTCTGATAGTGTTGCGTGAGCTTTTGGTGATAGTGACGCATTGGAAGAAGACACGGACAATAAGGCGTGCTTGGCACTGTGCGTGCATTTAGCACACTGAAAAAACAATTCTTTCCAGGGTATCATATCTTCATGTCAACACAGAGAAGACAGAGATGTACTGTGGATATTTGTGGCCTTTGCTCAGGATCTGAGCTTTGTTGAAGCATTTGGGGGTTTTGTGCATCTTTTTTAACTAAACACATTAGATGTCTATTCAAAGGTGCTCATTTGATCAGAACTTGATTCTCTTTATTACGAGCATTTTGCAGATGTTTGACTTGACAGATTGGTGCAAGAACCATCAACAATTGCTCACCTTCCACTTTCTAAGGAACATATGTACACTTCTTCTGCCCAGAAAACCTGACTGGATGTTTGCCACATGATTGGGTGATTGGGTGAAACATGCAGTCTATCACATACTAAAAGAAAAGTGTTACGATGTGATGTGTAATATGACATTATATTTACATAGCCCTTATCTATCGAAGATCGACGGTGGTATCGTCTCAGGCTCTGCGAGGTGGAAGCGTGCATAATGCATGCCGTGTACACGTTACATCATTTACAGTGGAAAATACCAGAAGTTGGTTAAAAGAGTTGGAAGTTGCAAGTATTAGCTTTTACTCTGTGTTTTTTTCCCCAGGATTTTTTATAGTTTTTTATTCATGCATTAATTAATTATAAAAAAGGTCAGAAATGCAGTAAAACTGAAGTCGGGACTGTAAATGTGGTGAGTTAGTCGGCAGTAACTCAAGCTCATTGTGTAACTACAATGTAGAAACTACATGTGCGTGTGCTCTGTGTTGAACAGCAGCAGAGAGACTTCCTGAAAGTCCCATATTGCAGAGGATTCCTGCTAACCAACACGCTGTGGCGTATGCAAACAGAAGTATTTATTGCAAGGGGTATTGTCATGTTCATGCCATTTCCCCCTCTATTTTCAGGTGATACACACTCTAACCAGCTGCTCTTTACTTGCATTACCTGAACTTTTCATGGTTCAGGTCATTCTTTTCTGGCACCGCTGAAATTTCTGCAACTCTCCCAGACCGATTGTTTCATTTGGGGAATATTCTGTGTGTTTTTTTTTTTTTTTGTGCAACTCTAAGATGCTCCACATGAACTGTGTTTCCTCAAAATACTTAATGACAGCAGCATTCTTTGAAGACTCATACACTGGAGACTGACACAACACAGACACGGCATCGCTCGGTACTGTATCATCACACAGAAAGAATTACACATTATCAGCATAAACCAGTTTAATGTGGAGACGAACCGTCTATCAGGACCCCACAGCCTTCAGCGGATATATGGAGAACGTTCACACTCTACAAAGTTATTAAGAGTTCAAGCTGCCTTCTATTTGTCAAGGCAGGTGTGTTGTGTTTGAATGTGCCCTTGTCCTGTTTGTCTACGTCTGATGTAACCCAGCGCTGGTGCATCTGAATCCAATTACAGCATTTTCCTTCTTCGGGTGTTGCCATGTTATAAAAACCACACAATGATAACCAGTAAGCCTGCCAATACGTATAAAAGCAGAGCACGATCACGGTAAAACAACCACATTGTCCCGGCGCTCAGTAAAATCTGTCTTGTCCATAACCGTGCATCCCTAAAGGGCCGAGCAATGCCGCCGTTCAGAAACTTGAACGGAACTTTTCAGAGAGCCTGTTAACCATCATGTTTTAATTGTTCAATACCAATTTAGTCCCAGTCACAGAAGCTATGTTATTTCACTTTATATTGATCCTATCAATATGTTCTATTGTCCTTTGGTCTCGTGGCAAAGGATGCATTCTGTGTTTAAATGCCTCGTGTGTTTAAATGGGGTTTATGAGTATGTGATGACTTGCACTGACTGATATTCTGGGATTTTACAAAATGTTATCCTGATTCTATTTTAGGTTTGTTTTTTGTCTACAGAGAACTAAAATATTACGCTTATTCTGGTCGACAACCAAGAACATTGCGTCTACCGAGGGACAAACCTCCTAATACCTCCCTGTTTTTAAAAAAAGGAGACGTTTTTTCGCTTGAGCAGAATGAATGAGTCGTGCCAACTGCATCTCCATGAAGGCACGGCCTCTGAACTGTAGTGTATAATCTGGCGCTAACGACAACGGACTATGATGCTCATACTGCAAATCCACGCATGGGTGAAGAGTAATGATTTCTAACGGTACAATTCTGAGAAAAGTTTGGGTTCCAATCCTGACCAGGATTTGTCTGTATCACCCTGAACACTCACTCGCCGTTAAGATCATAGATTTACATATCCATAGAATTGCACCATAGAATCCATAGAGTTGCTGTGTGTTGGAGATTAACCCCACATTTGCTCCCCAGGTTCTCCATACAATTAAAAATGTCTCCCGTGGCAGTCACAATTATTTTAATCTACCACTGTATCACCAAATCTGATAATTGCATGTTGCCCAAAGATCAGGAAGAGCAATTAAGATTAAGATCAAACATTTCTTTTTTTAGCCTCTGTAGATTTACTCTTACTTTCCTGCCAGAAAAAGAATAAATAGGTTGAGAGAGTGAAAGAGTTGAAACAAACAATTCTGTTTAGCCTGGATTGTTCAGCTAAGGCCAAATAAACATGCCCAAGTACATTTTGTTGGATCTAGAAAGCTCGTTGGGTTTTATAAGCTTCTTAAAAAAACATGTGTTAGAATTTGAAGTTATGTTCTTGAAGCAGCTAAAATCCTGTAAACATGCTTTCTGCCTCTTGCAGCAATCTTTTGTGTCACTGCAAATCTGCAAATCTTTTCCTTTTATTGGAAATAAAAATTTTGGTCTCGGCAAATTGTCACTCGTCTTAATAAAAAGGCTCAGAGAGAATTGTGTGTGAAAATGATGTGCACCAATATGACTTTATATACAGTGGTAAACAGATCCATCCGCATTTCAGTGGCACTTTTATTGAGGCTGGATTTTAACTGGTGTTAAGCACATGCTATCCATTGGGAGATTTTGTAGTTTTTATGATGTTAATTTATAACCTATGTGTTGAAAATATTTAACAATGCAAGGATTTGGCTACACGGTTACTGCTGATGTTCTTTTAGCACATCACATTGCACCTTCAGTATGTCTTGTGATAAGAAATCATTTGGGGTTAAATCTTGGCACAATCCAACTGACAAATCAAGTTCAGTTCCCCACGTTTATAAGGTATCTCTGAAGGGATCTGTAAACTTTAAGTTCAGGAGATTTTCTAGACCATGTGGACTTATTTTCGCTGTATGTTTGGGGTTATCTTGTTAAAACTTCATCGCTTATTATTCATGTAACTCTTCTACCTGCTGCTTTAACAATAAAGTCTTGTTGTACGAAGTAGCACCATCATGTATCATGAATGTTTCAGATGTGTATTCAGCATGCACTTTATTTCCTTTTGTCAATGTATCAATAAGGACCTTTGAGGAAATATTGTGTTCACTGACTTCCTCTTCCCCTTGAAGCTTAGTGATGTTCCTCTTGGTCAGGCATCTGAATGACTGCGTGGCTTAGTTGAGTGCCCAGCATTTTCGTTCGAGCACGCTAAGACACTTAACAGTGCCACATACTCAGCAAAAATGACGTGGTGGTTCATCATAGGACGTGCTTTCTGGCTTTTGGTGTTCCACATTGGGAAACAGAGACAGTGCTTCACTTAGACCATGAGCTATGACTAAGGGAAGGTCAAGCCTCGGTTGTCTGTGTGAATTTAAATCTCCTAAACCTCAGACTAAGCACAATTATGAGATTGGACATCAGAACCAGTGTAGGGTTGTATTTTCTCCACAGGGGTTAGTAGTGTGAAATAAATAGCAGTACGCAAAGCAAAATAAAGTCTGTGGACTTCTGATAAGCTAGGAAGTCACAGTAAATCTTTGCACTTTCCAGCACAGAGGGGGATTGAATGCCTATTTGTGAAGTACACTAAGCAGAATAGTAAAAGAGCTGACTCACTGTGAGGACTGACAGTTTGATGTGTTACTGCTGAGAGCAGTGTAGCTTATACAGGCACTGTGGCAGGCCATTACATGATTGCACACAAGACTGCTATGCAATTTCCTAGACCGGGAACCAAAGGATTTACTCAACAATAGCAAAAGGGAAAAGAAGAAAGATGCTTTGATGTGCCAGCCAAACTCAAACATTTCCTGGAAAATAAGGGTTATCATCAATCTGCTGTACATATAATATCTGTGCCAAATAGTTTATGAGTAGATTAAATGAGGAATGAACGTTGTAGCAGTCAAAGTGTCTTGAGGAACAAGAGGGTTCACAGTTGACAGTTTCAAATTCCATTAAAAGTGTTAAAAACGTTATAATAAACTACTAATACTTGTTAATACATGCTGCTTTTTGGATCAGACGTATTCCTTCAAATAGTATTGAAGACCGTTATGTGTAGGACGAGTCTGACCTGAGGTACAGATCGAGGTGCTGTAAACATTCCTCCAGGCTCAACAAATACTTCAATGCTGCAGAGTCCACATGATGTCACATCCTGCTGCAGAGCAAAGGCAGGGCATTTGGGGGGGGAAAAAAAAAGAAAGAGTCAAACAGCTTTTGGCATCTGCATCTGACTTGCCGGGAACGCCTAAGCTTTAGGGAACCTGTGACTCACCTTAAATACTTTAGATTTGTATTTCCACAGACACACTATTGCTTTAGCAGACTCTTGTATATGTCTCAATGAGCTGATACTGAACATCATTTCAACTCACCAAGTACTCTTCAAATTACGTTACATTTACAGCATTTGGCAGACGCCCTTAACCAGAGACATGTACATTTATCTCATTTCATACAACTTGGCAATTTAGAGTTGAGGACCTTACTCAACATCCCAATGGTGGATGTATTGTGGAGCTGTCAATTAAACTCGCGGCCCTCCGATCAGTGGTCCAACACCTCTAACCACTAAGCTACCACATCCCCATTTACAGTGTACAGTTGTAGAAGAGTAGTGATTTATAATTGCCTCTGGTATCACCCAGAAGATTTTCGCTCCTCTCGACTCAATACTCCTCATTTCATCTCAGGTAGATTTACCTTGCCTCGTTTGCTTCTGCCTTTTTCTCTAATAAGTGAAAAAGGCACACAAAACCGAAATTGAACCAAGCAAGGGATGAGGAAGGAACAACTTCTTGTAAAATTACTGTTTCTGATGGTAACATAATGGGCTTCTCAAATTTTCGATCGCACACACCATTTTGCATGTTACCACGCTGACGCACATGGAACTTTTATCCTGTTTTTGCCGGCTTGACAGGATACAAAGTGGAATGGCAGCAGTATCTTCTGTCTCAGTACTGTGTACATGTGTGGAATCTGCTCCAATGTGCCGGTCCCGTTTTTACTGGCAGGACAACAGGAAAGGGCGACAACCTTACAGGACCTACAGTAACTCCTCAATAACACGTGGAAAAATGGCCTTGTTTGAACTTCCTCTTCTACAGAAGGAGGATTGTAACCATTCAGCTAATTCGTGTAAAGGTCTGAGGAGCTTTATGAATGGAAGCTGGCCTCAAATCAGTGCAGACTGGTAACTCAGTGCAGAAAGCACACAACCTCAGAGGAATTCTTAGCATTCCAGTCCTGTCATGTTATCCACAGCGCCTTGCCACTGTTGCAAGACAATGCTTGACTCATGGCTTCCAGTAGTTGCTTATCTGTATGCACTCTGGCATGCAATTAATTAGTCCTGGGGATATTTAAAAATGTACTGTACTCTAACAAACAGGTTATGCAGAGAACCATCCATATCTTCTACTAATAGTCCAAGCCTCATCCAGCATGAACGACAGATGACTTCATGTCCTTTAACCATAATGCAGTTACACGCATAAATGAAAATATGATTCAGTATGATACAGTGGTGTATCACTATATTATAAAAGAATAATATTTGAAAAGTTATGTCACATGGTGCTTTTCCTGATCTGAGTCTGTCAGAAAATGTGGCTTGATTGCAATCGAGAAATTTTGTGTTATTAGCACCAGTAACATTTCAGTCCATGACCATTAGCCATCACATACTGGGAATCCAAACTAGCCGAAAGTGAAAGATTCACTCACCTAACAGCATGACTAGGAAGAGTGTGTAATTTTGTGATTTTGAACCTGAACAGTCAGTCTGTCAGAATCGTCATATCGGTATCATACACACTTTTTATTGGAGAGAACATTTTAAATAAATTTAAAAAGATAATAATGAAATTAGGCATTACACTCATGTAGTAACTTAGAAAATGATGCCACTCACTGCCTTGTATAACTCAGTGTCGAAACCCAATAGCATCAGTGTCCTGTTTTATTCAGATGATGTATCACCATCAAGAAGATGATTTACTCTTTTACACTGGGTCATAAAAAAGGAGCCTCCCTCTTTTTTTTTTATAAAGGACATACAGGACTTCTCGTATTTCATTTAAAGTCTATCTTGTGACACATCCTTAAAATGGTGGCTTTCAGTAGCTGTACAAAAGCAGCTTTCTCATTTTCCCTTTTTGCTTTGTCCTTATTTCCAAGCATTCAGGCCCTCATTGTCTTTCCATGCAATTTGCACGATTTCTTATATTTCATACTTTATTTTGCCTTGCACTCATTAAAATAAATACTGTTGTAATCTAACTGTTGTTCGATACTTCTGTTTGTGTGACTGCAGGACAGACATTACTGTATACTGGTTATGAAAATTCCTGTTATGCCTCCCCACAGCCTCAATTTGTCCTCATTCAATAGGTGTGAAACATCTTAAGTGTTACTATGGCTACTATGGAGATTTCTAGAGACTAGAACAGGTTATTAGGCATTATTTATATCTGCATTAATATTTAAAAAATTTAATTAGCAAAAGTCAAATGGAATTAATTGGATTTTTTTTTCTCCATTGTGTGCCCACCTCTAAATACTATTCCAGTTCATGCAGTGGAATAATGATAATACTTCTGAAGTTCTCTATTAGATTCCCCCTTTCTGTATATTCTTATTCAGCACACCACCTCCACTTGGCTGTAAAAGCTATTACTTTTTTCTTTGTAGTGCTTATAAGCCTTATTCGGTTTAAGACCAATGAGGTGAGAATATTTAGGGGAGGAATAAATGGGTTTCAAATGGTAACGTGACAACTACTTCAAATCCGTCAAATCTTGATCTTGAGGAAAGTGGGAACACGTGGATTTGTGGCAGGTTTTGGGTGGATTCGAATCAAATCAAGAGCCTTGTTGCTATGCAGAGTGATTCACAAAGGTATTATTATTGGTCTTAAGTGTAGGTTTTAAAACCTTAGACTTTATAGACACCTTTTACCACTGCCTTGGACAGGATTCAAGGTCTGCAGTTGAGAATTACTTTTTGCTTGACAAAGCATCCTTTGTAAAACTTTGCAGATGCGGTTTACTTGTGTGTCCATGATCCAGCTAGGTTAGAAGTCATGCCGAGCATATTGAAGATGTCAGCACATTCGACTACACATTAAGACACGTCTCTGTCTTCACATAAAGACATCACATTTCCTCCCAACTACTGTTTATTTCTGTTTAGTCATCATTTCAGATCTCTGTAAACCTATGGTTTGACTTTACTCCACAGAGAGATAAAGACACGTAGCACAAGATAATTAATCAGGATTGCAACATTCCACTCACATACTTGTCAGAGAAAGCTTGCAAGGGTAAATATTGCTTTAAAATTCTTATACAAACTATTGCACATTATTAACTGATATCACATCCAGCACATCCAACTAAGGTTTACTCTTATTTTGTGTAGTCAATAGTCATCCAATGAGTTGGCACTTTTTGCCCCGAAGCACAGTGTTTTCATTGTAAACCCCACATACTGTTGTAGAACATTCCCTGCACTACAGGAGCTTTGTCATCAGTTTCAGAAAGAGCCCCGTGTTTGTTTGCTGATACTTCTAATGCCAACAGTAAACCTTTCACAATACAACTGTACACACGGGGCTTGTGTTACCCATAGCCAATTTTATGGGTTGTGTGACTTTCTGGTGTCACTCGATGCTTGTGGTGTCGTGGTTGTAGTACAAGAGGCAGTGCCTGGTGGCCATTTGAATGCGATGATACAAAACATTTTCTGTCTAGTCACTGACTGGACTGAATGAATAATGTCTAACACTGATACTTCGAAATGAAAGATGGGATTGTAGGATAGACCAAGTGACCTCGACAAAATCTCTTTTGAATGGTGGTCAACTAAAAGAAATTACACTGCTACACTGCAAAACATTGTTCACCCTTTACCATGAACAGAGTGTGTCACATACAGAAAATTCGATGAAAATTCTTCAACACCGCTGAAAATTCAATAATATTGGCTCCCAGGTGGTGCTAGATCTCAACAATTCCACACACATTTACACTGCCTGTAGGGCAAGACAGTTAAACTGTGAGGTCATGTAGGTGAAAAAGAGCAAGTTTCTTCCCAGAAGAAATGCCTTGTTACTTAGCATGAGATGCAATTTTAAAAATGCTTGGTGGTTGGCTTTATTTGTCTCAGAAAGCACATGCTTGCTTTTAAACTTCCTAGCTAGTGGATGGGAATGGATAAACTGGCAAATTAGATGCAGCATGCATTCACAGCCAATCATATCATAATTGATCAATCTTACTTTGTTTCTCTGTAGGTATCCATTCAACCAAAAAGTCAGGAATACCTGCTCCGCGTGACATCCCCCAGACCATTTCCAGAGACCGCACTCCACTAAGAGACCAGCTAAGGACCTCGTCTACCAAAAAGATGATCCCCAGTGCAAGCACATCTAGCTTGTCTGCCCTTGCAAAACATTCCCGCAGTTCGGTCAAGTCAAAGGTAGAAGCCGAGAGTGCAGACAGGGCCCTTCTGGAGTGTCAGGTTAAAGAACTGTTAGCTGAAGCCAAGGCCAAAGAATTTGAGATAAGCAAGTTACGGATGGAGCTGCAAAGGTACAGAGGGAAAGCCTCTCCACAGGAGGCTGGCACACCGGATGGGACGCCAGAGACGCAAATCGAGTCGAATTCCACAGATACACAAACATTAGTTGAGGAGATGAAGAAGAAGAACAGGTGCTTTCAAAAAGAGTTGTCTGTCTTGCAGCAAGAGAATCAGACTCTAAAGGAAAAGGTTATCCTTTTAGAGAACTCTCCAGTCTCGTGTGATAATACCATTACCAGTTCTACATCACTATCCAGTCCAAACAAACCCTCTCTGAATGGGGTTGTACCAGAGATTTGCAGCACCAAAATGGCAGCAGGTGGACCACTCCACGGTAGCCCAATTAAATCCTCTGTATCATCTGGTAGCGACATTACCAAAGGGTCTCCATCACCGGACTCCTCCGAGTTTGAGAAAATCCCACTGTGCTCAGACTCAGTCAGTAGCTGCACCAAGGGCATTGCACCAAGCCCCAAGGAGCAAGATCTATCTCTGCAGTGTCTCACAGAGCGCATTCAGAAAATGGAGGAGAGCCACCACAGCACAGCAGAGGAGCTTCAAGCCACTGTACAAGAGCTAGCTGACCAGCAGCAGGTCGTACAAGAGCTAACAGCAGAGAATGAGCGTCTATCTGAAGAGAAGAGTCTTTTGCAGACCTCCCTGCAGCAGCAGAGGGAACGTGTTGAGCTCTTGGCACAAAAGAACGAGTCTTTGCTACAGAGACTCAGAGAGCATGTTCAAAATCAGGAGGTTGAGGCTTCCCGCACATCTAGGGCTGCAGAGCTGGAACAGCGTCTGGCTGAGCAGGTAGAAAGCTCACGCTTTGAGAGGGAGAAACTGGTGGACATTCAACAGCAGCTTACAGGGAGTCTAAGAGCTTTGGAAAAAGAGCATCAGGAAGCACAGGCAGCTGTAAGAGGCTTAAAAGAAGAGCTGGAGATCCTCAAGGAGCAGGTGGAAAGAGAGAAGGAGGCTGGAGCAGAGGCAACAAGGCTAACAGTGGAACAGCATCAAGCTGTGGCTGCTCTGAGGGTGGAGAATGAATGCTTAAAGGCCCAGGTTGAGACAGAGAGGCAGAAGGTGTTGGAGCTGAATGCATTCCAGAGTGCTAGCAACAGCACAGAGCTACAGGCCTTACTGAAAGCTGCACACACAGACAGAGACAAGCTGGAGCTTATCTGCACTGAGTTGAAACAGGAGCTGCTGCAGGCTCACAAGGACACAGAGCGGATTCAGTGTTTGCTCAATAAGGTATGTGTCTCAGCTACAGAACCTTCTCCTTGTAACTGTCTCTCTATCATAGACTCACTGCTTTAAAACATGTACTCTTACTCTTCAGTCCCAGAAATACTGGGGTTGGGGCTGTGCCCTTGACATGTCTACTTCTTGTCACTTTATTCTCAGGATGTTCTCTAACCAAAATCCATTCTTCCTGCACCAGACTGGAGCAATTTACACCTTTACATTAATTTGACACGGCACTGACATGGCAAGGTTTGGTCCAGGATCACACATTGATTTGGCTACACAAAAAGTTTGACCAAAAACAACAAGCACTTTAATTCCGTTTTACTTCATAACATTTTTAACTTAACAGTAGACACTCTCAAAGCACCTTTACAGATATCCTGTTCCCCACCGAACAAGCCAGGGGTGTCTGAGGTGTTTGTTTGTTGCACTGTTGCCTAGCTGTTATCAGAGTGACCTTTAATGAACCTTTACTGAACAAGTCAACAGACTAATGGTGGTATAATGATGGTAGGTGGACAACAGGAACAATAAAAAGGGCACATCATGCTTAATTACCAGTTAAGTAATTGTGGAAATTTTGGATTTTTCACTATTTAAAAACAGGCACAATAGCAAAAATTTCAATACAGCAATTTAATTAAATCATTTAATTGAAACATTTCTCAATGGAAAGGATTTCTCAGCGTTTAGAGTTAATGGGTTCATGGTCACTTTTTCCGTTGTAGTTTCTGTGATTTGGTTTCAGAATAATTCTAGGCAAACATGCTACAGTTTATGCAATGCTACAAAAACAAAGAGTCTAAAATTAAATATTGGTACATGGGATTTGATACACTGCACAGCGTTGTTTGGAATTTAGCCTTGAATTTGGCCTTGAGCTCATCACTTGACATGTTAGTCCATGAATGTCTGACGAACACGATTAGATTCTGCACACACACATTACGAGTATAACTGCACAAACACTTGCAGAAAAGCTATATAACAGTCAAAGGTTGTTCAAATTCTTCTGTGAAGAAAATTACAGAGGGTCTTCTTTAACTGCACTCTCTGTTATTAACTCTTTTTTCAGTTGCATTGTTGTTCTATTTATATGCTTTAAAGTCCACATCATCTATAAGAATGAAAAGATATGCATGCGTGACAGTTATGAGTCCTGTACCTCATAAACCTCATTAGCACATAATAACTGTCCCTCCTTTAGTCTGTCTTCTGACTTAACTGCTGCCAGGGAGCCAAACCCTTCAGCTCGCTCCTCGTTCTCCTGTGGTGGCCGTCAGCGTTCTTTAACAAGAGCGATCCTAAATCCATTTAGGCTATAAAAAAGAAATCTGCTGTCTGGAAGCATGTTGAGCTAGCTTTTAGCTTCTGGTGTTAAGTTAGATAAGGCAAAGTGACTTATCCTGAGCCAGGACAATTGGGTGGGTACGATTTCCTATGAGCAAATTAGCAAACAATTTAGAAAAAGATCAACTAACGTTGAGTAGCTAACGGGACACATACAGTATCCGGCATGCAGAACATCGCTATTTTGCGTTCATTCTGATTGCTTGCCTAAATGCCTTTTTTATGTTCATACAGTGTAAGGAGCTCCACAGAAACACTTGGAGCTTCGCCTACGCCTTTCCATGGCAGGCGAAACCCTGACTTAGCTTGTCGTACTTTAATTTTGCTAGTTTTTAAGTTTAGACGCAACCAAATGATGTGTCTTGGTAAGAACACGTGTAACCTTGTCACCAGTGACTTTATTATTTGTTCACCCTAGAAAAGAAACTGATTATAATAATATATTTTTAGCCTTGGGGACTCTAAAATTTCCCCTCGATGTAAATAAGTGTGCGAATGTGTGTATGCAGGGTGCCACACAATGCACTGGCATCCCATCTAGGGTGTATTCCTGTCTCACGCCCAGTGTTCCCTGGATAGAGTCCAGACTGTAATTCACCGCCATCCTGCCCAGAATAGCAGTTACTGAAAATGAACGAGTGAAAAGAAAAAGAAAAGAAAGAAAAGGAATTTAGGCTGCAACTTTGGAGAGGAGACTGTAACTTTCTGCCAACATAACTGCTATTTTCACATATCTATATATCACTTGTTTAACCTGCTGTATCACATCCATCCTTACTTCAGCATGCCAACACTGTCAACTGTTCTGAGAGGCGTATTAAGTTTGACCTTTTTGTCAAGAATTGAAGTTTATTATTGACCTTAAAACTGAAAGTAAATAGTAATAGCACATCATAAATCACATCTTGTGCATTATTGCAGACTGTTCAAATTTGCTGACCTTAATCGAGAACAGCACAAATACTCCTGCTCAGGTATTTGTCTTATACTTCCTAAGATAACGTTTGTAAAAAGTAAAAAGTTTGTACAACCGCAGAGCATCATTTTCATATGAATGAGAGGGAAGTAGCCTATTTCATGTTCTGCTATAATACAACAGGAGGTGGAAAGTCGTGTTACCTTGAACAGTTGAAAATATTGACAGTGACCATTAATATGTACACATGCACTGTGTGGTTTGCCTCAGGTTCGTTACCTGTAAGTGTACTCAATCATCAGTTACACCAGAAATGACTCAGAAATTGAATTGAAATCATAAACCTATAACAGTGAGCAATAAACAGTGATTTAGTAAAGCACTCGTAAATTAATTAACTATTCATTCAGACTAGAGAGAATTAGGTGTGTGTGTGGTGTGTGTGTGTGTGTGTGTGTGTGTGGGGGGGGGGGTTAAGATGTGGACACATGCCCCACCTCATTAATTGGGATCGGACTATTGTAGACACTGAGTGAGGTTCATTTCTCTTTGAAGATCACTGATGTTTTACTAAATTAGAGAGAGAAATGTGTGCGTCTTTATGCCTCATGGAAATCCGACAAGGTTTAAACGGCATCGTGAGTTAAAGTAAACTCGCAAGCTTAGCATGAATAGTTTGTAAATGGAATTAGTTCTGGTAGCATCGGTCCAAATGTATGATGATGATCCAGAGGCAGAAAGATTGTCTTTCTTTTTTTATTATTCTATTTGCAATAGTAGTATAATTGATATGTGGACTATTTTGATCATTGTAGGTGAGTTTAAGGTGGAAGTCACAGGCCAGGAAAAAAAAAATTCATCTGCTTGCTGGATGAATGGCATTTTGTCAGCTGCTGAGTTTGTCCGTTAACTCCATTAGTACTCCAGGAGTTTCTTAACTGTTTCGAATCATCTTGTATGTGCACAGGCTGAAGCAGACCAACAGAAGCATGTGGAGAGTTTGGAGTCACAGGAGCAAGATCACAAAGCCAGCATGCTTGCACTGGAGCAGAAGATCAGAGATGACGAGAACCAGATAAAGGACCTTAAAGACACCATTTTTGAGCTGGAGGACCAGGTGGAGCAGCACCGGGCAGTTCAATTACACACCAACCAAATCATCTTGGACCTAGAAAGTATGAAGCCTTCCTCTCTTTCTTTCTTTTGCACATAGCTCTCTAGCTGCTTTAAAAGCATGAAAATATGAGAATGTTCTCCCAGCCCTCTTCCTGCTGAAGACTGGAGGCTGTAATAAGCAGAGTTTTCTCTCAGTCACGTTTAACCCACTGCAACAGCTTAAATAAATTGGGTGGACTGATACTTTATTATTGTCCTTATTCAAACATTTGACATATCTGTTTAATCATTCCATGCCAAGCTTTAATGAAATCACTCCACTTACACAACATAAATATAAATATATATAGTTGTTAATCTTTCTAGACAGCTGAGTTTTAAACAAATAGCAACAGTTTTTTTATACCTGCAGTTTTATTTGGTTTTGTTCTGTTCTGTTTTGTTTTTTTAAGGTCAAATCAAGCGGCTGGAGGAGCATAAGACCGAGCATGACAAGCAGATGAAAGCCATGAGCAAACAAATAAAAGTAAGTTTGGTAACTTTTTTCCCACCATTAACCTCCCCTGTTTGAATTTAATTATGAATCGAATGAATTACATCAAATTAACAATGGAATTTACTCAAGCCAGCTTGTTAAGATTAAGCACTGACAGCTGTCTGAGTTTAGGCGGATGTCTTCAAAATAGTCATTGCAAGATTTGTAGCCAAATGTGTTTGTGTGTGTGTGTGTGTGTGTGTGTGTGTGTGTGTGTGTGTGTGTGTGTGTGTGTGTGTGTGTGTGTGTGTGTGTGTGTGTGTTTTAGGAGGAGACACAGGAATGGCGGCGTTTTCAAGCTGACCTGCAGACGGCCGTGGTCGTGGCGAATGACATAAAGGTGGAGGCTCAACAGGAAGTGCGGACACTGCGCAGACGGCTGCAGGAGGAACAGGAGCGCAGTTCCAGGCTGGCTACAGAGCTCGAGCACATACAGGGGGCCAGGTACAGTAAAACTCTTCTCAACTCAGGAGCTCCAGTCAGTAGCACGTACTGTTGTCTAAATATAACTGGATCCAAACACGCGTTCTGTCTTTTAAGCAGGTCGATTTACAGATCTCGCAAAATGATAAAGTTTCTCATTAAGTGGCAGCTGAGTTTTGCATCAGTTATAACATAGTATCTAGAAGACCATCATTCATTGGTATTATTCACTTATGGGATTTTAAGGCTCACAGGTTCAGGGACTTCTACTGAACTCTTCAGACAAACACCGAAGTCACAGGAAACGACCGAGCTGTAAAACCCTCTGCTGCTTTTATATCCTTTGCTTTTTTACAAATCCCTGTACTGTCCTCTCTCGGCTCGTTAAGACAGTGCTGTCTGAAACCTGCCTGATATAGAGCCTGCTCACTACGGTCACTTAATTCAACCTCAGTCTTATAAATGCTTCACAATACATTTGAATTCTTTTTGTATTTATCATTGGTTTTCATGCAAATTAAATCATAAGACACAATATCATTAAGCACTATATATCGGTGTCTCTGATATTTACATTTAATCATTTGGTCGAATAACCAGTAGAAATATGTAGAGCATTAACACTGCTTGTCACGTGTGCACATCTGCCCTCTTAAAGGCCGTAGATTAACCCACATAATGAATGAGACGTGGCCAAGTTTCAGCATAGGAGACAAGTCTCGGAGGTCACGGTATTGTCCGAGCGGTCCTGTAGTTTTGTGTCCTAATCCCCTGTGTGTGTCCCCTCTCCTATCCTGCTGGATGTTTTCTCTGCGTCTCCTGCATGATTCTGCTGAGCAGTAGCATTTTCATTTCATTGACGTGATTTATTTTTCTGTCTCTTCCCTTAACAAGTCACTCCACGCTTTGATTTTCCGGTTGCATTTCCTGTAGGTCTCTGAACGAACGGGTGCAGTCGAGTACGTTTTTATTGAATACTGATCTAAGAGCTGATTATACATGTGATCTTTTTTCAGGTCCGTACCAGATAAGTATGGCAGGTCAGTTTTCAGTAAACATATCGGCTTTTAGATTGCAGTCGAGCAGAAACAACAATACCGTATCTGCTAAATCTTACGAGGTTGCTCCAAAAACTGTAGCGATGACACATTTTGTAAGTCTCGAGGTTGCCAGATCATTAAAGATCTGCACATACCTGTATTTTACTCTCCCCACTGCACCCAAACGGACTAGCCCATGTACCTCGCTATCCCGTCTTCCTCAGACGCTCCCTGAGGTCGCTCTCTAAAGGATTTTCCTCAGACATGACCACCTTTATATAACACCCAGGTGAGTGTACTGTTAGTGACAGCCAAGCTCTTGTACTAAATGAGTAGTGAATGGATGGAAGAATTACCAGAGTGGAAGAATTAATGACTGTATGTAAGAGCTTGTGTGCTGATCTTATTATCTCCTGCCTTTGGTCCTAATGTCTGAATGGTTGTTCTTTCTGTCCTTTATTTGAATGTGCTTCCAATTTTGTTTCCTGTTTTTGCTTTGCCTGGTTTGCTGTGCTTATTAGTTCTTCTTTCCACCTCTTGGTATTTGGTGCCACCAGCAGTTCGTGGCAGTTACTGCGCTGTTTCTTATGAACATTTTCTAGAAAGTATAAACTGAAAGCCAAAGCTGGTATCTTACATTAAATTGCCTGTGAGGTTTGCAGATTTCATTTAGGATAAACACAGTGCTAATGCGCATTCAAAGACATGCATGATAACGGAATGAGCATCTGACCTGGTCATGTGGCCATACATAATGGCATAAGGTGTTTAGAACTTCTGGGTTGTTTATTTCTTCATTTATTTTAAATAAGATGCATCGGATCCCATTTCATGTGGACATTTTGTTTTCTCCTTTGTCTTTCAGAATCACTGCTGGATCAGCATTTGAAAGCACCAAGACAGCAGTGGAGGGAAAATAAAGAATACAGTATTATACTCAGTTGACCGGTTGACAGTATTAGTGTGTGTGTGTGTGTGTGTGTGTGTGTGTGTGTGTGTGTGAGTGTGAGTGTGAGTGTGTGTGAGAGAGAGTTTCTGTCTACTACAATTTCAGTATTGCTGTGTAATAAATGAATCTTTAACCACAAAAATGCTTCATTTTTATTAATTTTTTTAAAAATCACATTAATTTTGTTTGCATGAAAGACTTAATGAAGTATTTATTTGCAGAAAGCAAGACTGGAACTTTTTACAGTTGGATCACAAGCAGCATAAATTATAAATTGACCTTTTAAACTGTTCAAACTGCATTTATTAAACGAACAGGTCGCTTCTGTTGTTTAATAATTTGGCTTTAGCTCGTGCTAATTTGTGAAGAATCCAATGTACTGATAGTAAATGTTGGACTAAAGGAGTAAAATGCACATCTTTTATGGGTATTTTTTAACAGATTATATAACATACAGCCTTGGAAAGATTTGCATTGCAACTAAACTAGCACTTTCTGTGTGAGTGTGTTTTGTTGGTCGTGTGTATTTTCATTACAATGACCTGCTTGTGTGATTTAATTCTAGTATAATTTACTCTGATTGAGTCGGCGTAACAGTTCCATTCTGGCTCGCTCTGCCTTGTGGTTTCACACACTGTACTGTTCATGCTTCCTCTGAGTGTTTACATAAACAAGGATGCGCTTTGTATAACCGATGTATTGACTTCTTTTTGTCTGATAGTCCAGTTTCCTGTGTATTTTACAAGATGTAACATATTTTATGACTTTTAATAACCCGAATGAATTACATTCTTTAGCGTCATGTCTGCCAGTCACCACTAGATGGCGCGATGGGATTTCAGTTTTGTTTTAGTTGAACACAATAAAAAAATCAATTCAAAGGATTTTTAAAATAGTTTTTAAGACCGTATAACAGTATGAGATCTTCTCCTCAACTCTTAAACACTGAACACTCCTTCGATCCGTACGTCCTTAATGAAATACTTAAATATCTCAGGTTTCGCTAAGCCATGAACCGCATGCTCGAAAGCATACAATATTCTCTCTTGATTTTTCAGCCATACAGCACTTACAGATATATAACTTTCAGGATATAACCGAACCGCAATTATGATTGTACATTCATACAGAAAAGCATATTTTTTTTGTTTTTCATTTTATTTTAAACCTTTGTTACTGTGACATGTTCACTGATGTCAAAAAAAAATGCTGTTAATTTGGATCGTTTACGGTTATTAATGTATGATGGTGTATTCACCGTTGATTGTTAATCGATTTGGCATTAATAAATCATTTTGTTATGGTTCTATACACGGCTGCGCGTCTTTTCTCTGGAGCTTCCTCTGGGATTTTGGCTTTTGCTTTCCCATGTTTCAGCATCTACAGGAAGTCGTATGTACTTGTAATGGCTTGGGACCAGTTAAGAATTCAGTGTTTGTGAAGTGTGAAGATGTTTATGATTATTAATATATTACGTGTGAAATATCAGAACGCATGCTAACTGATGAAGATCGGCTGTAGCGGCTTGGGATTAATACTCAATGTCGCATTTTGTTATAGTTCAGTAGTTCAATTTAAGCAGCAACTTTTTTTTTACTACCATCCAAAATCTTCCACTTTGTATTGCATTTGTATTTGTTTGATTGACAGGTCACGGAAAGAGGAAGGGAGTCTTTCGGACTCGGAGAGCAGTCCTCAGTGGTGTGGAATTGCCATGTCCCAGAATGCACCTGGTAGTGAGGGCGAAATCAGCACACCTTCAGAGCCAGAAGCCACCGTCAAATCCCTCATCAAGTCCTTTGACACTTCTGTGAAGAGTGAGGACTCACATTTTCTTAGATTCTCTTATATCACTCTCTGTTCAGTTTTGCATACTTTCTGACGTCATATATGTTCAACATTGCTCTAAAAAAAAAGATTAGAAGGTTTATTTAATGCCCTTGTTATAATAAGACAAAGAGTTGTTATTGATGGCTGTAACAATTCATCTTAACTGCATGTAATCATGGCACTTTTACAATGGCCTCATGAAGCCTGGTCCAAAAGGCTGTCAGGGTGCGTTTATCAGCTAATGAATCACCGCTGCTCAGGACACAGGCTCCAAAAGATTTAGACTTGTGTGTAACCAACCCAAAGCTGTATTTCAGTCTCGCTGTCAATTTGGAATTTTTTTTTTCTACCTCCTTTTCAGATGGACCTGCCAGTACAGTGCAGATCCCAACGTCTCCTAGAAGCCCCCTGAGTGGAATCCCAGTACGCACGGCTCCTGCGGCTGCTGTCTCGCCCATACAGGTGCTACACAATCCCACCATATACGACTGTGTGCTTTATTTGTTCCTTTGTTTAGAAATGACTCATTTGCTTCACCACAGCGGCCTTCGTGTATCAAACCTCTGTCTAAATCCCTGGAAAGAAGAATCAATCTGGTGGATTCGTCTCACTCAGGTACTCATCAAGTTTTTATACAAACCGCAGCATTGTTGGCGGAAACATTCTCGCATCTGATTGGTCAGGAAGTTTCACAGGTTGAAATGTTAATGCAATATCGTTTGTATAGCAACAGCTCCAACATCGCCTTCTCTGGTCAACATTGGTGCAAATATTTTTTTTTTTTTTTTCAGGGTTTAGTATGTTTAGTGCGTAGGTTATTTTTATTTATTTATTTATTTATTTATTTATTTATTTATTAAGGTCAAGGGACACAATAAAGGATGGTAAGGGAACCAGTGTTTATAGCTTCTATAACATATGTTTTAACTTAACTAGATTCCACAAGGTAAATTTGAACTCTTGGCAAATTACTGTGGTGTAAGAGGAACAGACATCAAACCACGCTGTATTGTACTGCTATTAAGAAATAATCCAACGGTATACTGACATCGAAGATGTCCCAATATTATTCCTTACATCACGCTCAGCTTATTATGGCAGTGTAACGTGTATAAACTCATACACGGTTTGAATCGTACCTTCTTTTTTGTTTTTATTACAGCAATGAACACAGCAGTTCCATGTCAGAGAAGTCAGTGTGCCTGAATTATCAGCCCCTCGAGCAGGCAATCAGAGACGTTTTCTCATTCTTAGCTCTTTTTATTCATGTTTCTCTGACACGGTTTTCACCATCAGTCTGAAGTGAAATCACAAAAGTCCCAGCTGTGTGAATCAGAGTCACTCATCATGGGAGTTTTTTTTAAAGCACCATTGCCTACAATATGAGCACAATATGACTAACTCTGGAAGCTTTGATACATCATTAGTCAATGTTCGTTTTTGTCTTCCTTGTTTTTTTGTTTTGCATCTGTAACTCAGCTGTCAACTTCTCTGTCTCGTTTTCAGTTGACGAGTTAAAGCCTTCGTCTCTGATGAGAAAGAGTCCGTCCCTCGAGTCAGTCATCAAGACTCCAGCCGCTCTGAGCGGCAGAACTTCCTCATTCACTTACAGCAGGGCCAACAGTAAGCTCAAGTAAGCGCACACACACACACACACACACACACACACACACACACACACACACACACACACAATGTTAGACTGATATTCATACACCAAAATATGGCTACTGTAACCTCCAGGAAATTTACAGAACACAGAACTACTTTACTCTTCATTAACGTCCACTCGAGGACACTTAGGGATCAGTTCAGAACAAAAAAGTTCTTCCCTTTGCAAAGCAGAGCTGTATAGAATTTATCTTCATTTTACAAATATTTCTGACGATATGTGAGCGGATACATACAAACCCTCACGGTCATGACAGAACAATGACATAATCATGCTGTATATATTTTTATTGCGTTTAATTATTAGTATTTTCAATTTAATATGCTTCTTCTTCTCGAACAAACAGAAATCTCCTGCCATCACAACACACAGTCACCTATCCAGGAAAAGGATAACGACTAGAGCAAAGTCGTTCCTTACTGGGGAATTTCTACACTTGTTGCATTCCTGCGTCTGTATTAATGTACTTAACTTAACGAGGTTGCCAGATATTATTACATTATGAACACAAGCCGTGTAACTAAACCTTTTTTAATAAAGTACAGTATAGGAGCTTATTATCAGTGTACAGTACTCTCAGTGACTGTGGTTTCATTTTACCCCTAATGCATATTAACGGCGGTTCAGTCAGCCTCGGTGCTCACACTGTGATTTCGAAGAGCAACGACCTCAGTGTCTTCCACACTTCCCAGGATCTTTCATCCTGTCATGCAGCAGAACTCTAAAACTCACCTTCTCACTCTTACATTAATGAAAAGAGAAAACACTTGGAATAGTGGGCACATGTACACCTGGACACACCAGCTCCTTACAGCATGCGCACACACGCACACACACAGACACACACACAAAGACCCAAAGTCATAAATTCAGATAAGCATATTTTAAGTGCACATAAACATCCACAGATGCAGTGTGAATGACATGGTGTGTGTGTGTGTGTGTGTGTGTGTGTGTGTGTGTGTGTGTGTGTGTGTGTGTGTCCCTGGTGTCAGTGTGGAAAGAACAGACCCTCTGGCTGCTCTGGCGCGGGAGTATGGGGGATCTAAGAGGAACGCTCTACTGAAGTGGTGCCAGAAGAAAACAGAAGGCTATCCGGTAAGGAGCACAGGCTGTAACCTCCTAGCCTCATATCACCTTTGCTCTCTCTTTTTCTTTCTCTCTCACTCTCCCAGTCTCTCTTTCTCTCTCTCTCTCTGTCTCTCTCTCTCTATCTCTCGCTTTCTCTCTCTCTCTCTCTGTCTCTCTCTTGCTTTCTCTCTCTCACTTTCTCTCTCTTGCTTTCTCTTTCTATCGCTTTCTCCCTCTCTCTCTCTCTTTCTCTTTCTCTCCTCCTCCCTCCCTCCCTCCCTCCCTCCCTCCGCCCTCTCTCTCTCTCTCTGTCTCTCTCACTTTCTCTTTATCTCTCTTTCTCTCTCTCGCTCTTTCTCGCCCACCCTTCACACACACCCCTTCATCACCACCACCACCACCCCCTCCCCTTCCTGAGCATGACTGTAGAGCTTACAGTGTACAGGAATAGAATCAGGCAAAGAATAAAAGGAACAACAATAATAATGATGATCACAACAACATTAGTATTAAGAAGTAATTAATTAGGACTTAATCAGAATAAAATAACATTATATACATGTGGGACATGAGGTGCAGTTGTTCCTCAGGTTGTGGCAGTCAGTCACACATTTGGCTGCAATCATCCAGCGTTCTTCTTTTTCTCCCAGCAGCACAGGGAGCTCCTCTATATTACTCCAGCTCTGAAGCCCAGGGATGATGTCTCTTAATGACTGGAAGTAATGTTGGGGAATTTCTTTATATTTGTTGCACTGGGTGAAGAAATGCAGCTTTGTCTGTACAGCTCTGAGTCCGTCTTGTCTACAGCACCAGGTCTGTTTGTATCGGCCCTGTTCTACTGCCAGCCCTTGTGTTCACTCGGTCTGTATTTACTCAGGGTCTTGGTTAGGTAGGTTACTGTGGCTAAGTAGGTTACCACAGTGTATTGTCCTGAGATTTGGTCAGTTCTGACCAATAATTGATGCATTTTTCTTTCTCTTTTGTTATAATTTGTTTGGGTCTGATTGTGTGGTTCTGTGTGTCCTGTAGTGTTTTGGTGAGATCAGATGAAGATGGGTCAGTAAGTCTCACGATGAGGAGACAGAGACAGGCTTCTTTTACCACTCAGCTCTTAGTAGTTCAGGGCTTTGTGACAGAAGGACAGGGGGTCACTTGATTTGATGTGTTTCCAAAAATTAATGGCTGGTTTTTTGGATATTTAACAGCTTAATTCTGCTCTGCATGCAGAGTCCAGGGCTTTTCTATGCACCTGTAGGAGGCATTCACAGGACTCTGTATGCAGGATTTCACTTGGATGTTTGTCCCATTTTTTCCAATCTGTTTGTGTTAGCAAACCCCACACCTCACTGCCATCTTGTGCAATGGGTTCAATTACTGATTTGAAATATTTTGATTCAGATTCTAATTGGAATTGTTGTGTTTATTGTTTTTCTGATAGCATAGAAAGCCCGTTTTGCTTCATCCCTGAGTTCATTTACAGCCGTGCAGACGTTTGTTAGTGATCCTTAGACCTAAATATGTGTTTTTTGTGGATTCTTCAGTAGGATCGTTTCCAATTATGAACGGTGGGGATTTCTCAGAGATCTGGGTCTTTTCTGAAAAATGAGTGTTTTAGTTTTTTGGTGGTTGACTGTCATGGCCCGGGTCTGACCAAACCTTTCAAGCAGAGATAGTTGCTGTTGTAGTCCATCTTTGGTGGAGGACAACAGAACCAGATCATCTGCATATACTGTAGAAGACACTTGATCTCTGTGTCCAGTAGAGTGAGACCAGGTGCTGGGGATGTTTCTATGCGTTTAGCTCATTCGTTTATGTAAATGTTAAACAGTGTGGGATTTAAGCTGCATCCCTGCTTCACTCTTAAAACTTTCTGTATGTTTTGTGCCCGTTGTTTAAATATGGGGCTTATGAGTCCTGGGCAACAGATCTCAGGGAAGTGACCTACACTGAGACTTAGGTTAAAAAGTTATTATGGCCAGTCAGAATTTAGTCCACAGGCTTTCTTGGGTTTTAATTCTTTTAGTTTAGGTAATAATTCTGTTTCAGAGATTTGGTATTCTAGAGGATTTTGGTGATAGTTTTTCACTAATTTTATGTTGTTCAGGATTGATGGGTGAAGGCGGTTGAAATGTTTTACCCAAACATCTCCATCTTGAATGGTTTAGCTTTCTTGATTTTTTTTTTATTTAATACATTCCAGTTGTTGGAGTTAATTGATTCTTCAATGGAGTGGATTTGTTTTTGGAGATGCTGTTCACTTTTCATTTGGAGTATCATTTTATATTCTTTCAGCGTCTGAAGTCTAGAAGTCTGTCTAGAGCTGTGTGCTTTTGATTGGATATGTAAGTTGGACAGTTGATTGGATACGTGTCTTAGACTGTTGATTGGATAACTAAGTTGGACAGTTGATTGGATACCTAAGTTGGACAGTTGATTGGATACGTAAGACAGTTGATTGGATACGTGTCTTAGACTGTTGATTGGATACCTAAGTTGGACAGTTGATTGGATACCTAAGTTGGACAGTTGATTGGATACGTAAGACAGTTGATTGGATACGTAAGTTGGGCATTTGATTGGATACGTAAGACAGTTGATTGGATGCGTAAGACAGTTGATTGGATACGTAAGTTGGACAGTTGGGCCACATTATGAAAGATGAAAACGAGATGTTTTCTAGCCAGATTTACTCTTTATGTCTTTATTACGAGTTAATAAGAAAAGAGTTTAGTCATAGTTGAATTTCTTTTTTTTTAATTGATGTTTTTTTGGTATTCATTTAGTCTGCTTTGGTCCCATCTGTAAAATGTTTTCAGGTTATACATCTTATTGTGTTTGGGGGTTTTGGAGACTGTTCTTTTTACATGTAGCCTGAATTGGCTGTGGTCTGACAGGTGGATGCCTGACTGTAAATGCTCTCTGCTCTCTCTCAGCTGTTTTGTTCTAAATGTTCACACAAATACTGCTTACAGTGGCATCATTCATGCTTTTGGTGAACACCGAACAATTTCTTTCTTTATTTTAGATCACTCAGCCCTAAGAGCAAGTGAAAAACAATGTGTGTAAAATTAGATAATGCTGTGCATCATCAGATTCTCCCTGTGCTAGAGAACAAAGCCATTAACCCAGACATTGTGTGAAATCATCAGAAGCCTCCATGTGTAAAGCAGAGCTACGTACGTTTGTGATCGTTTAGCTGTGTCGTTTGGCAGCTGCGCCGTTTGCGCACTTTCCGGTGTGTTAGGATTTGTTCCCATGACTCCTCATGTGCTAATAGGCTCTATGAGGCCAAAGAGGATTAGAGCCGAGCCTCGAACGTCTTCATGTACAAGAGCAGAATCTCTTATCTCCACTAATAGTCTCCTCTGGTAAACACAGGTAGGTGTGTATGTACTGTATGTGTGTATTTATGTATTATGGTTTCTTTCATTCTGCTCCCATCGTCGTTCTATCGCAGGATAAATATCTGTTTACGTTGATGACAATGATTAACTGCTATTCTTTGTGAGAGAGAAAAGAATAGGAATTCCTGAAACCTGAGTTTGTGGACTTCCCAGAGAAATGCTTAGTCATCTTCTGCTCTGGAGATTCTCTTCTTTCATAACATTGAGTGACTCTATTTAGTGGATTTACCAGATCACTTCACAAGACCAAAGATTGCCTAACATCTGTTCACTGTTAAATGCTCTGTCATGTCTTCATTTAATGTTGTTCGATTTAGAAACAGGGCACCGAGAGCAGATTTTGTTTACTTCGTGTCCTCTTACTTAGTCGCTCCTATAATGGGGTAATAGTCAGTCCTGCTAGTCCTGGAATGCAGAAGCTTAAGCTTATAGTTGGGTTTTTTCATTAGCGACCATAATTAAGCTTGTGCATTTTTTCCCCACGCGCAGCTTTGTTATTAAAGTTTCTCTTAAGAGTCCGACTCTTGCTCTGCTTCTCCATGCCGGAATCGTCAAATGCAGCAGTGCGAACTACTAAACTTAGCACTTGAGGTTAAAAGAAAGACAGATGCAATACGCGGTCTGAGTCACTTCCTGCTGAAAATGGAGAGGCGTCAGGCTTTTCTGCAAGTGCAAAAATACTCTTTGTCATCGTTGTTGTTATCTTTTTGTTGTTGTTTTTGGTAGCTGGTAGATGTTTCATGTACACAGCCTCAGTACAACCAATATTAAGTCACATTATACCCGAGAGGGGGAAAAAAAAGGAGGAAGCACCAGATGACATTAACCTTTCGTTTAATAAAGACCATCTGTTACAGTCTGTCACGTGCTCAGACCTTTTACAGCTATTGCTCTTCATATGCCTAATTTGAGCATACGTCTCAAATTAAAGTCAAAAGGCACAGAGATAAGAAGGCAGAGATTAGGAAGCAGGAGAACATTTGTTGCTTCAGGCCGGCTCTCCTTCCACACTTCAACCTGAACTCAGCCTGTGTTGACGGGAAGGTCAGAGCATCCGTCCGTGGCTTTGTCATAAGGATCATTAGCTGTAAGATTATTCCCTCACACACTGATGCCTAATAGCAGATCAGGGATCTGAACAGCTGCTAATTGCCATCTAACATGCAGAGATTGGCAGCTCTACACACTCCTCTCTTCAAAGATCAGGCATTTCTATGCAAGCGTGTGTGTGCATAGACACAACATCCGTATTCAAACCGTTCCCCCTTTCCCCCTGTCGTCAGGGAGGGGAGAAGACAAGCAAGATTCAATTTGGAATCGTTCAGCGCAGCGGCTTTTCTGGTTTCCTTCGACGGCTAGGATAAATTATGTGCTAATCCTGGGTGGGTTCCCATTTCACACCTAGTGTTCCCAGGACATGCTGCATTTCCAGGCTAATGAAGGAGTCCCCAGGATAATCTGCATCAGAACTGAAAACTGATCAAGTTTGATAACAGATTGTAATTATTAACCCTTTAATGAGGCATGACATGAAACCTACAGATGCACCAACATTATTATAAATATAGATATAGGTGTCATGTAAATCCTCTGTCCCGTTTTATAGAGGCATGCAAGGGAAATAAAACGTTAGCCTAATTTATATCAGAACGTCTTATACCTTATTAAAGCATTAAATTAATACACTCGTTTTAATGCATTATTGTTTCTATGGTAACACCTTACACAAGGAATTGTAGACCAGATATTTCACATAATCTATGCATAATAATAATAATAATAATAATAATAATAATAATAATAATAATAATAATAATAATGAGATTAAAAACGTGTTGTTTCAAATATAAAGGATACATATCTGTTAGTTGTTAACAAATAACCCCATATTAATCATTAATAAACGAATCACTGGATTATTGATCGATTTGCACAAAGGGTGTAGAGCGCATGAATAAAATACGAAACGCAAAACGATTTTATCAATTTTATATCTTTTTTTTTTGTTTGTTTTTGTGTGGCACCTGATTGGGCCACGTTGAGTTTTTCAAAAAACTGGTTTCTGTCTTTCTCTTGTTTATTGAAGCTACTTATTTGGCTCAGTTATGTAAAAAGATGGATCAGAGAACAACATGCACGACTCTACTAATGTTCCACAGGCAGTGAATAAAGAGAGAGCGAGAAAGAGAACTCATGCCATTCTCTTTAGTCAGCTCATCAAATCAAGTCAGATCGCAGAGCAAACCACCGCTGTTCTGTTTGCTCGTGTTTACCGTCTGTCTGAATATTCATGTAGAAAATAATTAACGAACCGTGTTTCCTGGTTATTGGTAGTTTGATGCCAACTGTCATGTCAGGGTCACTGGCAAGCCGTCTGTTGTAGATTGGATGTGTGTGTGTGTGTGTGTGTGTGTGTGTGAGAGAGAGAGAGAGGGAGAGCGAGGGAGAGAGAGAGAAAGAAAGAGAGAGAGAGAAAGGGAGGGAGGAAAAGAGAGAGAGAGGGAGGGAGGAAGAGAGAGAGAGAGAGAGAGAGAGATCATGGCAGATACATTTTGCCTAGAGGATCAAATCAGCTGCCCAATCACAGGCAAATTGACAGAAGGTAAACAACAGAGTGAGACCAAGGCTACAATCTGCATTAAAGCTTATCCCTGCAGGAATGGACATACACACACACACACACACACACACACACACACACACACACACACACACACACACACACACACACACACACTGCCTGCCCTTAATTCAGTGCATTAGCAACATGTCAATACTTTTGCAAGCACGTAGCTCACGTTTAAATATCCATTTCCGCCAAAGTTATTGATCAGGAAAGGGTTTTATTAACAGGATGCTGTAATGGCTTCGAATAAACGATGCAGATTTATTGAAGATACACACATACACATGGGAAAAGGTTGCGTAGGATCTGGATATAACTAAAAGTATAAAGTGACGGCCATTAATACATTTTCAATAACTCACGTCACAGTTCGAGTCACTGAACAGTTACAGTAAAGAGTTAAAGTCTCTTTGAGTTCAGTCATGTCTGAGGTGCGAGTACCATCCACTGCGACATGAAACTGAAAAATCTCCTCAGTCATGTTCCCACTGTATGTTTATACTGTCTTTGATCTAGTTTATTTAGGTCGCTTTCATTTCTTTCCTTCTCTTGTGCGGAGCTGAAGAACAAAAAAGAAGGACCCTGACCCGCTGTTTGTTCAGGATGAAGACAATGAGAAACGAAAACAGGGGACCGAGGTCGCTCGTACAAACAGAGGATTCAGCTGTTCACGTCTCACTCACTCTCTCGCACAAATATAAACAGCACTGCCGGGAGGAGGCTTTGGATCTAAAAATTTCAAAATGCGAGCTAAAAATCATCAACCGCTGTCGAGCAGCAAGCCCAGTGGGGGGTCGAAGCTTAGACAAAACTAAATGTGAGTCATAAATCCGCAAGGGAAATATGAGAGAGAGAGATACCAAGGTAACAGATTCCTCAAAAACAGTTCCTGCTCTCTCTCTCTCTCACACACACACACACACGAGATTTGGAGACCTGTACAAAAGGTCTGTTCTGGGGCGCTTCTAGCACAGATGTTTTCCTTGCAGCACAACATCCACTTCTATCTGATCTATCTGAGGAACACTTTTTAGGACTAGTGTGTTCGCTAACCTAAAGCGAATCAACATACCTAAGGAAAGGTGATGTTCTTTAAAGTGACGTGACATACGGCTAAGTACGGTGACCCATACTCAGAATTTGTTCTCTGCATTTAACCAATCCAAAGTGCACACACACAGCAGTGAACACACACACACACCGTGAACACACACCTGGAGCAGTGGGCAGCCATTTATGCTGTGGTGCCCAGGGAGCAGTTGGGGGGTTTGGTGCCTTGCTCAAGGGCACCTCAGTCGTGGCCGGCCCGAGGCTCGAACCCACAACCTTTGGGTTACGAATCAGACTCTCTAACCATTAGGCCACAACTGCTAGCTAGCTAGTTAGCTAACATCAGCCAGATGCAGTCGGGGGTTCAGTAACTAACAGACGTTCACTGACCTCAGAAGATCTGGCTAGTTAGTCCAGCTCACTCAGCTCGCTTACAGATGACCAGGGTTTGGGGTCCAGTTGTGAAACGAACATTTCTCAAAAAGGATTTTACCCCGAGATCATTTTCAATCGTCATAATGCTGTTTAGTTTGATATCTGGGGTGGGAAATGATCATCTGTCTCCATTGTCTTGTCTGCTACTGCTGAATGAGTTTGGTTCGGTCCTAGAAACTGAATGATCAAGTTGTCTTGGTTCATGAACATTACCTTATCATTGGCTTTAACGTCTTTCTCGTAACAATAAAATACTAAGTTTTAATTTGAATACAAATTAGTTCCGTTAAACCTGAAATGTCTCACATGCTTGGGGATTTTACTAATGACATGTGCACCTGTTAAGGAGAGAGAAGCTGAGCGTTAATTGCTTCGGTTTATCTAAACCAAACTTTCACAACGTTTTTTTCTCACTCAGACGTGTCGGGAAAATAATATTTACTACTTCCTCTTTTGGCCGCCACGTAATGTGACCCGACCGGTGGTCCCTTTAACGCTTATTTCATCACCGAACCCTTAGTGTTACTCAGCCGAGAACCTTCTCTCCACCTCATAGTGACCCGCTCAAAAATCAATCTATCCTCGCCCCCGAGTTCATGACGTCTCCTGTAATAGCTGTTAAACTGCCGCTGTAGCTCTCGAGACTCACACAGACACCGGGTGCCAACTCGCTTTATTTGTGTCACTGTGCTGTCTCTCTCTCTCTCTCTCTCTCTCTCTCTCTCTCTCTCGTGCTCTCCTCATCTGGTGTGTCTTATGATTCACAGCTCTAAGTCTCCTCACCTCTCACTCTTCCTGCTGCACTTCTTTCTTCTTCTCATCACGTCCCGAAAGCTTTCTGCTTCACGACACAAATCTGAATACGGATCGTTCACAAGTCTAATCTCTTCAGTCAGTAGAATATTATGATGGCTGCGAGGACAATTCACATACGGCTCAGAAGCGGAAACGCATTTACACGAACAAGCAGGAGAATCCTGTCAGCTTGTAACTGTGTGATGTTTGACTGGAAAATATTTAAAAAAAAACACCTTCATTTATGTTGAGTCACACGTATCGATCCTAAGCCAATACTGTTCTGTCGTTCAGAATGTACAACGTTCTAAACAGATACCAATTATTTAAAAAAAAAAAAAATCATCAATTGTTTGTTGAAGCTCGCAGGACAAATTATGAGCTGTGTGACAGACGTGTATGCAAATAGCCCCGCGAGTCTGCCCTGTAGTCCTTTGGCTGGTGTAGCACCACGTGACGCTATACACTCTTCTACATCATTATAGAGTAATAACACTAAGAGTTTTATTAATCAGGGTCTGATAGGGTTTCTGTTACTTCTGCTTTAGGACATTTGCTTTGGATTGAAATCAAAATACAGACACAGATTGTGTCATCGAGCCACACCCTTAAGCTGCTTCATTAAGAAACATCATCTGACACAAAGTCTAATCTGCTTCGCAACTCAAAATAAGCAGTGTTTCTATACACAGCGTATCGCTGTATACCCACTGAGGACAGCAGCAATGGGATAAAAAAAAAGTGTCTTGGAAAATTTAAATCAATATATTGTTTTCTGTGAGCGAGTAAACAAGATGATTTTCACATAATTTTTAAGCAAAAACTCGAGGCTACAAGATCCAGTTCTCAAAAGTCTTGTGAACTGATGGTCTGTATGTGTTTTATGGCCTTATTCAAGTGATTTAAAATGTTTCATTTTTCACTAACCACACATAAACACTCTTTTCTCAAAAACACAAGTCATGTACATACAGTACATGCTGCTCACATATTATTGTGTTGATTACAGTGATATTAGACTTTATATCTTTATAAGCAACTGAAAAAAGCACAAATGTCAGGCCCTAAAAATACCCTTAGAACTCAGAGGGTTAAATTTCTTCCATTTCTACAGGATCAAACGCTTTAGAGATGGTTCTGTCCCATTTTCTTACCTGATGAGCAACAATACCTCTTTTTTCTGAAGTCATCAGAAATCTCCAATGTCTTTAATCCATATATATATGGATTAAATTAATTATTTAATTTAATTATTTGTGCCACGATCGACCCTCGGAATAGATAGGAATTTCTAACGGGTTCACATACTACATGTGTATGTGTGTGTATATATTATTCATATATTTATTGTGTCTTTGCAGGAACGTGGACTCGTGTATATGAGTGTATGACATCATCTAGGTCAGACATGTACCGTGAGATAAACATTAGATGTGTGTGTGTACTCAGGAGAAGGCAATAAGGAGTGTCTCATCGATTTATTCGCTTACAGACATTGACCGGATGACACGGCCATGGAGAGTGATTTCCTTCCCAGTTAAATAACAGCATCAAGTAGCCAGGGACATGTCAAGTATTTTGTGTGTGTGTGCTTTCATTTAGCAGATAGTACATGTTGTAATCGCTGTCGGAGAACAATTTGTTTGATTTTCCCTCATGACAAACAAAATTCATTAAAGCGGCATAAGCGTTATTAGCCTGTACTCCCATAACACGGCCGGCGTCTTTGCATCTTTAATTGATTGGTTCGTGCATTATCGAAATTTCAGCGGGTTTGTTCCGTTCGTCTTAAGGGCTCGTCGAGAATGAGCACCAACAGGCATTACGTTCCTCTTCACTGTCGTGCAACACGTCAAAAATGGTGCGTAAATCCTTTTTGTTTTTATGCACCACAGATTTGGAAAGCATTTCAAGCAACCTTGAAAAAAAAAAAGGAAACACTTCACATTTCACAGAATCACCCACTCCGCGCCCAACCCCGAAAAATAATAGAATATGTTTCATTGTTAGCACAAAGGTGTTTTTTTTTTTTTAAATCTCTTCGTTGACTTGCACTTCATCCATGTGTGTAAGACGCCTGCGCATTCATAGACAATTTTGTAGACAGCCTCTGGAGCATAAATAGTCTAAAATTTCATTAACAGATGATACAAAGCCACACTCCTGCAATTAGGCTGCCGAGGCTTCGTCTTTATTGAGGAAATGACAATGGGAAGCACTAATGGCACGACCATACACTTTACTGTCAGTCTCAGTCTAATGCTGTAATTTGGATAAAAGTGGGAGGCTGTAAGCGGCTGATCCCACAACTGGAATGGCACGTAAACCTCGTAGCTCTTAAAACAGAGATCAGTTATCTTGAATTAGGAACTACACAAAAGGTGGTTAACTAGCATCCATGCTAATGGGATGAGGACTGTAAGGACATTTTTAGTGATTTAATTAAAACTGATTTTTTTTTTGTAATAAAATGATTTTCCTTTAATGGACGAGAGCTGATTGTCTTCCTCCTGTCTGGATCATTCATTCATTCATTCATTTCCTACTGCTTATCTGAACTTCTCGGGTCACGGGGAGCCTGTGCCTATCTCAGGCGTTATCAGGCATCAAGGCAGGATACAACCTGGACTGAGTGCCAACCCATCGCAGGGCACACACACTCTCTCATTCACTCACACAATCACACACTACGGACAATTTTTCCAGAGATGCCAATCAACCTACCATGCATGTCTTTGGACCGGGGGAGGAAACCGGAGTACCCGGAGGAAACCCCCGAGGCATGGGGAGAACATGCAAACTCCACACACACAAGGCGGAGGTGGGAATCGAACCCCCAACCCTGGAGGTGTGAGGCGAATGTGCTAACCATTAAGCCACCGTCCTGTCCCCCCCCCCACACACGGTGTGTGTGTTTGGAATAGTCCAAATATTTCAGATGGTGGAACAACTTCAGGTAATAGAGTCAGTGTAAACTTCCGCATGAGATATTCAAGCAGGGACTCACACATTACTGCGGAAATAATCATATAAGTGTAGCTCTAATGGGCTGAGACGGACAGCAGAGCTGCTTCTGCTGTATAATCTATAGGTTTAAAAGGCATTATCTGAAACATGGGCACAGGTTGTTGTGAAGGACGTGTCATCTCTGATCTCTCATTAAAATGGCTCATTAACATTTCAGGTTACAGCAAGTTTCTTTGTCTTCGTTTTTTTTTGTTGTTGTTTTTTTTGTGGCTGCAGCCTGCCAGATCTTCATTCCAAGTCATTGCATCAGCAGAATCACAATAAATCACCATATTCCTGTTTTTCTATCCCGCTCAGTCTCACATAAAAGGGCCAAGAGTGACTTCCTGTCACTGGATGCAGTGTTTGCTTTTCCAGAGCCCAGTTCCGACATATTAATCGAAGCTGCTGTTGTTTTAACACTGCAATCTCGTTCTGCCCCACATAACACCCACACTCACCCACACACACACCCCTCCCTACATGTCCGTTTCATTACGCAGCCACACACAGGTCACGCAGACCAGGATGTAGTTCCGTGCTTCTCCACCTCACTCCTGTACCATACACATACACCCGATGTTCCCCAGCACTTACGTAACCCCCTTTTGGTGTGTGTGTGTGTGTGTTTTGTTGATGATTACGGGACACAGAATTGGTAGAGAGACAGATGGTGCCGGCATCCAAAGAATGTCGGCCTCCAGGACAGGCCTGTGCAGGTCTTCCTCTTGTACAGAAGAGGGAAGACAGAGAGATTGAATAAAAATAGGCTTGCCGGTGTGGACCCCCCCCCCACACACACACACACACACTTTAAAAGTCGAGGAAATTTGCATTCTTTATTCATCTTATTAAGTTTCATGGCCAATCATAACAACTGATGTCCTGTTGATATAAATGAAAAATAAATACATATATATATGATCTCTAAATCATGTGTTTTTGTGGGACGATAAAGACAAGCTAAACGATTTCAGTATGCAAACAAAAAAGAAGTTCAACAGAAAAGCTTTCATTGTAGCATCTCTAACGTCGCCACAGCTTTCCGCAGCCAAGGGACGGCGTACTCCATCATCTGTCAATCAACAGATGCCAGTCGTGTGCATCAGTGAGCTCATAAATGTGTAATAGACGTCGCTTGTCTCCGAGAAGGCACGTACAATCCTTCAGCATTCTCAGGTAGTAGCTGTCGTATGATAAGGGAGAACTGATTTAGAAGTAGGACCAAGATTGTAAAGAATTAGATTGTAACGATTGTCATTACTCAACAAGTGTCTGTGTTTGATGTTTAATCTCACACAGCTAGTACAGTACTGCGATGTCAGCTAGTCAAGATGGGAATCAGTAAAATCAATCAGAAAAAAGGTTCAGCTGAGAAAGATTCAGCGAGAACGTGACGGTGGTGTTTATAGGGTTCTTCTCGTGCTTTGCTTGAGTGTGCTCGATGATAATTGTCGTCACCTCCCGCTGCAGGCTTAAACATAAGTGTCTTTTCAATGCCTTCTTGTTTATCGATTCATTGCTCATAGTGACCCTGAGAACAAAGATCCTGCAGAGCCAAACATCACAGGGTGTTTCAAGTGATTTTTATGAAGAACCACTAAACCCAGGAGAGCCACAACTGGCCTCTTGCCCTGTTCCCAAAGTCAGCCATGCACAAACACACACACACACACACACACACACACACACACACACACACACACACACACACACACATACTAGAGCACACAGAGATACAAAAAGGGACAGGAAGTCTAGCAAAGGACAATGAGTTAGGAGTGTGACGTCCTGCACGTGCAATCCATCTCACCATTTTCCTTCTGTTGCACTCGTTGGCTCTCTTTCCTCTCGTGTCATACAGACACACACTCATTTTAAATGTATGACATCAGATGAGAGCTTCTACACAACGCCCCCGTGTCTATCCTGCTCCATCTTCCCCTTCCAACCCCTTTTCTCTGTGTGTGTGTGTGTGTGTGTGTGTGTGTGTGTGTGTGTGTGTGTGTGTGTGTGTGTGTGTGTGTGTGTGTGTGTGTGTGTGTGTGTGAAAGAGTGAACGTGCCATGCCACATGTTCCTCCGCTCATCCTTTCCACTCTTAATGTGTATAACGGCTCTCCAGGTGATAAAGACCTCTCGGGGACTTCAGTGATATTCATGAGGCTGAGAGCTGAAAAGTTGACAAGCTTTGCTTCACCAGGGTTAATCAAATGAGTCTGCAAATTTGCCTAGAGATCATTTAAATATCTGGATACCAAAAATATTCTTGTATTTGTTAACCTAATTCAGTCTTTAGTCCGGGTCAGATACTAATGAAACAAGTGAAGTGTTATTGTAGACTGAGTGGTAATTGTTTCCAAACATGCTTCTGGTCTGATTCTACAGACACACTTCAGGAATGACGTGTGTAAACGCGACCCATTAGAGTTTAACGATATTGTGGCAGCAGTGAGGTTATGGTTTAGATTTAGAGGGCTATATCTTTCCAGCACTGTTGCTCGTGAATAAAGCTCTGGCTCTCAAGGGAACCTCAGTGTGAGAGATTATGTTCAAAATGGAGAATACCAGGAACGGTGATGGATCTCCACAGAAGTTGCCATCCTAGCAAAAGCTCAGATGTTGACCCTTCAGAATGTCTGGACATTTGTCCTTGATCTGAAGCTGAATGGCAGCTGGGTTACGCAGCTAGACAAGGATCTATAGCACAACAGTACCATAAGTCCACCTCCGAATGGCTCGGAAGAGACAAAATGATGGTTTTTGAATAAATGAGTCATGGTCTTTACTTCAAATGTCTCCGCGGAGTGAAAGACCCAAAGACAGAAGTGTCTGGTTGCAGCAGTTCATGCTAAAGGTGCAAAAGCCGTTATTATGTTCAGGGGCAGTTACATGTTCACACAGGTTAATACACACAATGCAGAAAACGTGTCATATTCATTTTTGTATGAAGCGCTTAGTGTACAAGTGTAACATATACAGGGCAAGTACTTTACAGTTCTCAGGCAGCACACACAGTGTTGTTACAGGTAGATTGATAAATGCAAGAATTCCAGAAATCTGTATTGAATTTTATTTATTTTTTTTCTATTCTATTCTGTAGAACGTTGATGTGACTAATTTCAGCAGCAGTTGGAGTGATGGTCTGGCCTTCTGTGCACTGCTACACACATATCTGCCAGCACACATCCCTTATCAAGAGCTCATCAGCCAGGACAAGGTACCACACACACACACACACACACACACACACACACGACATATACGGTATTTTGTTCAGATCCTCAGAGAGAGTTCTTAGCCATGAGGTGCCATGTTGAACCTTTATTGACAAAACTTTGTAACACTAACGAATCACATGACACCGGGGAGAGAAAACGGCTAATTTGGCCCAATTTGGACATTTTCACTCAGAGGTGTACTCACTTTTGTGTCCAGCGGTTTAGACATTAATGGCTGTGTGTTGAGTTATTTTGAGGGGACAGCAAATTGACACTGTTATACAAGCTGTACACTCACTACTTTACACTGTAGCACAGGGTCATTTCTTCAGTGTTGTCACATGAAAAGGTATAATAAAATATTTGATGTATATAAAAAATGGGAGGGGTGTACTTACTTCTGTGAGATACTGTATAATCTTCTTTACTCAACACACGGACACCTATATTCGTTAGAAAGAAGCTTTATAGCTACTTTCAGTGTCGGAACATCAAGATATTTTCACTTATTATAGCAGCTATAAACGTGCATACCTTCAACAGCTTTCTATCTTAAAGAGATGAGACAAATAAACCTTGCAGCTCACCGCATTACAGAGAAAGTCCTGAAGCTCAGCCTGCAGACACCAAGAGACTTCAGGAGACGCATCAACGATTTTACGGTTTTATTCGTTAAATAAGGGCACGTTTTAAATCCATCTATCATTAGCCTTACATTATGTGGATCTGTTACTGAATAAAGGTAAAAGTGTTGTTATTATATACTCGGGCGTTTATTTTTGACAACACAAGCTCTTTGTGACATTATTAACACTCGCCTCTCATAAGCCAGGTCTATTGTTCAAGTTTGCTCCTGATACCCGATGCTCTTAGTCATCAAACATGGCGTGTAAGACCTCAAAGCTTTCCCTCTCCACCTTTGTCTCTTATATCGAATCACTGGGAGGCTGTTGAAAGAATATATATTACCAGATGGCGTATGGACGGATGAAGGGACACAATGCACAGTAAACAAAGCGGCGTCCCGTCTCACAGCGAGGGTTTTAAAAACCCTGTGCGTTAAAACGGCGTCAGTGAAGGTTTGGGAAGTGACTGAATGGCCGAAGCGCCGATAGCGAATTATCTGGAGCTGTTTCTGTTTCCATGGTGACTCAAACCGAATCTAGCTTCTTGCAATACATTTGAGTTTAGCTTCCTGCCACAGTGCATAGACATTCGCTCGGCTGTAACGGTAATTAATTAGTGAGAAATACCAAATCATTCAGCTTTATTGATTGCATAAAGACTCGTGATGAATAAATATGTTTGTTCAGTCGCTGATGAAAGAGAAGGACAGGATGTTCTAACGTAATTATATTCTTATATATTACATTTAGACTTCAGTAGCTAATGCTTATGGATGGAGATGAGCTGCGTACAATAAGTACACAGACCAATTCTAGTTTATTGCCTAACTGAAATGTTATGTAAACCAACATTAGAGCAGTAATTAGATGACTGTGCCATGACATGCTAACAAGGATAATATGCACAGATGTTTGTTTTTGGGTGTGTGATGTGTACGTGTCACATGTGGTGTGTATCGACAGCTACGTCTGTGTTTATTGTTTTTGATTTGGGTATTTGTTGCTCGGTTGGTCTTTCTGTGTGGTAAGCGACCTTTAACGCTCGTGTTTGTTTTTCCGCAGGGCCGCAATCTGACCCTGGCCTTCCAAGCAGCTGAAAGTATTGGGATTAAACCGTCTCTGGTGAGAAAACACACACACACCACACTCACTCACACACACACACGGCTAGAGGGCCAGATGTACGTGCGTGAGAATGCGTAAGCTTGACATGTGGGTCTTTCATTTTGTTTGGCTGATAATAATAAATAAAATGCACATGGGGTTCCACTAGCGAATGTCCTAAGGGAGTTTACAAGCAGCGTAAAAGTGAAAAGCTTCAAGTGAAACACAAACCACAGCGACAGGTGGAGGACGACTACAGGAGGAAATCATACAGAGCTCACGACCGCAGCGCCCACACAATTCAAACAGCAGATACACTGCTGTATTTCCAATGTAACTGGTTTTGCTGTATGTGTGTGTGTGTGTGTGTGTGTGTGTGTGTGTGTGTGCGCGTGTGAGTTGTTTGTGTGCAGCAACAATGATTCCAAAACTAGAGCAATCACACGCCACACAGATTGCAGCAGTTATTACTGATTAAAACGATCCAGACGCCAAGCAGAATGTGAAAGCCTTTTATTTACAACATGAGATTAATCTGCATTTGTATTGTATTCTACTGAAATAATTCACTGAACTTTAGCGGAATAAAATATACAGTCAGTCACATTTTTTAGTTATTTTAAAGATGTTTCGATAAGGGCCATGTAGAAAAAGGCTAAATGTATCTACGATCAAAACAAGTAGCAGAAATAAAAAGCGTACTGGAATTTACAAGCAGCAACGTGGCACCTATTTGGGAACTTTAAGAAGAGCGTCTTGGGTGAAACTCCCTCATAAAGCCGCTCGAAATGATGCCAAGTGTGTGCGTCCGTAATAAGGCAAAGAATTTTCACATGTGAAGTAGATTTGTTTAACACTTTTCTTGGTAACTGCATCATTCCAGTGGCTTGGTGTCCCACCTCTGTCCTTGGGAGCCTCCTCAGGGTTCTCTGGTTTCCTCCCCTTGTACAAAGACATGCGTTGTAGGCTGAGCAGGGAATAGGTGTGTGACAGATCCTGTGTGGCACATCCTTGGTGCCCCAGGCATCCTGGGATAGACTCCAGCTTCCCCATGACCCAGTAGCATAAGAGGTGTAGAGGACGAATGGATGAAGGACTGGATGGATGACTTCTGTTAGAGGTTCTACGTCTAAATGTTTGAAAAGTAAAACGTTTAACCCAGAGTTCGAAGCAAACCTGCATTTATATGATGTCATCAATAGACTTGTATTTGCATAATACATTTTAAACCGGATAAAGCTTTGTGTTTATGATGGTAATGAGGTACACTTGCTTCAGAACATGCTCTGAATGTAAAAGTTACAATGGCGCAGATAAGAACAGAAGCAGGAGCGTTATTTAGTACAGCGCACCAAACATTCCACTGTGCAGATGTGATGTTGGGCTTCTGACCCGTCCGATCTGCTCGGACAAAAAGCAAATAGCATTGACATAAAGCAGGACCAGACTGGTGCCCACTGCTGTCCTTTCCTTCTCTGTATATCGTTCTTCCTCTGATCTCAAAGCTAAACCTGATTAGATTTGTTTTCAGGTTTCTCTCTCTCTCTCTCTCTCTCTCTCTCTCTCTCTCTCTCTCTATTTTTTTTCTTTTTTTTTTTCCAGGCTCCAAATGATCTGAAGGGTCAAAATGTTTGATAAGTTACAGTCAAAAGACAGTGGGTTTGTTTTGGCTTTTATTCTCTGTGTCATGACTCATTCAGTGCCTTTAAACCCAAACCAAAGAAACCGTGATGTGTTTGTGGACGGCTAAAACAGACACAGTGCCCGCATTTTTGGGAAGTGGTTTCTTATCTTTAACTTACAGTAAAGATTTTACAGCTTTTCCAAACGTCATCGAGAACATCGAGAACATCGAGAACATCGAGAACATCACACGATTGAAGTTCAGAGTTCGTTTAAAACGAAAAAGGTCAGTGTTAAAATAATAGGTTCATATGAGAGGTTGGGATAAAAAAAAAAAAGAATAGAAACCCTGGAAGCATGTGCAAATGCTTTTCTTCCCACAGGGACCCTGTTAAATTAGATTCATAAAATATTTAATGCTTAGTGTTTCAGCTCACTCCTAACTATTGCAAAGGAAATATCTGGAGGGCAGAGTGTATAGATTGCACTGGGGGGAGTAGTTATTGGTCAGACTAGTGACATGAATACAGACCAGGTATGAGATCTTCTTGATCCCTTTATTCGCACATAATGCATGGATGTGTGATGGATTACATGACTGGGGGGAAGGTTAGTCCTGATATGTACGAGTGTGTTTTTACTGATAGTATCACTACAGGTACTAATGCCAAAACAAGCAAGCACATGAGTATTAACCAATCAACGTGTTCTAAATGACAGACTGAGAACAGTATAGAACAGAAAGGAAACACACGCATGTCAGGGTTCAGTGCTCAGGGACGTGAACTGCTCTAAAAGTACTCATTATTAACGAGCACACGCTGACTGGTTCACAATCGAATATCGTTTCTTGTATCAGAGGAAGATGAAGACTGTGCTTACTGTCTAATCACTGAGCCAAGAATACTACATGCTGATTATACTGTGGTGTGATCACAGAGTGCAAGCAGCACTTAGGTGTGTGTGTTTGTGTGTGTGTGAGTGTGTGTGTGCTGCACTATTATTGGAACACAAATGATCACTGATGCCTCTTACTAACCCTGACACTGATGTCTGCCCCTGTGTATTAAGACTAATCCCCACATCCAGAGGAAACGCCTTTCTCTCAACACCCTGAGAAGCGATAACACCAAGCCATCCTATAACATTCCCTTTTTTAAACATTTTGACTTCTCTGAATTTGAATGTTGAGTTTCTTGGATTGAGGTGAGGCTGAGTTTCTTCTGTACGACCATTCAGATTGTGAGCCTGAAGACAAATATATACAAATATACAAGAGTAAGATTTACTGCAACACTTTTCAGTAACAGAATAACCTCTCTCTCTCTTTCTCTCTCTCTCTCTCTCTCTCTCTCTCTCTCTCTCTCTCTCTCATCTCGCCTCTATCTCTTTGTCTCTTACACATTCTCCTCCTCTCACGTGAAATTTGTGTCTAACATCTGTCTCTCATCTATATCTGCTTCTCATCTCAGATCTCTCTCTCATTCATCTCATATCTCTCTCTATTGCTCTGTCTCTCTTTCTAACTTTCTCACACACTCACACACACACACACACACACACACGCCTGTATGCATGTGCTGCAGTATCCCATGCCTTGCTCATGATGTCATGTGTTCAGATGATGAAACGCTGACGGCCTTTTATGTAAAATTGATCCCAGTGCGATCAGAGGAACAGTGCTGTAGGCTTCACTAATCAATAGGTTATCAGCACAGTCATGATGCTGTAACTTCCAGCAGGTCTTTATAAGACCACAGCCGTTTTTAAGACTTTAAGGATTTGAACACAAGGTGACGAACGGTTTAATAAAGACGTGTGATGATGTGTTTATCCGCTTTAATGTGATAAAGACTTGGTGCCACAATCTGTGTGTATCTGTTTGAACCCTGATGTGTGGCTATTCGAGTGTGCTGAGAGTGAGGACTAGAGTGAATTACACACACTGTGCTTAATGAACGTGTGTTAAAGAGACCTCAGTACCATCAGATAAAAGAGCTCTTACAGTGCTGAATGAGAGTCCGGTCTAATGTGTCCTTTAACAGGAACTCCATTCATCTTACACATAACACGGATTTATAGATTATACACCACTGCAGATTGATTTGGAGACATCAAGCACCAACTGTTCACACCAACCTGCTGTCAAGTGTCAAACTTTCCTTTCGAACCCATTCTAACTGCACAAACGTATCGACTGATTCACTCATTCATTTTCTGTAATGTAGGTCAGGGTCACTGTGGATCTGGATGTTAGGCACAAATACATTTTGGTTTGAGATTCACACACAAACACACACACACAAACACACACACACACACACACACACGCTGGGAGGAAACCGGAGAACTTGGAATAACCCATTTAGCCCGAAGGAAGTTCTTTGTAAGACGTGTTTAAACAGCTGAGTTTGTACTTACACAGTAAAACAGCAGGACTAGACAATAGACTGAGCTGCTAGGTTTGACTTCACGACTAAAAATATAATTTATGTACATTTTACATGTGGGATGTGGTAGCTCAGTGGTTAAGGTGTTGGGCTACTGGTCCACCAAGCTGCCACTGCTGGGCCCCTGAGCAAGGCCCTTAACCCTCAGTTGTACAGTAAGTCACTCTGGATAAGGCTGTCTGCTAAATGCCGTAAATGTAAATGTTTAACGTCTTAATGGTGTTAATGCTGGTTTGATGTCCTGTAGTCAGATACTAACTCTGATGAAGGGGAAAGGATGATGTGTATCATGAACAACACAGTTATTAGGTGGAACAACATGTTGTTGTGAGGAAGAAATAACTGGTGTGTAAATTAACATGTTCATGTAGATGGAAGGAGGAGAGTTACAGCAAAACCTTCAGGCAACACGGTGAGCTATAAACAATGTGCACATGTGACATTTGTTTCTAACATCTCTCTCTATCTCTCTACCCATCTCTCTCTCTCTCTCTCTCTCTCTCTCTCTCTCTCTCTCTCTCTCTCTCTCTCTCTCTCGTGTTCAGGACATTGACGAGCTGATGCACACAGACAGACCAGACTGGCAGAGCGTCATGCAGTATGTTTCTCAGATCTACAAGTACTTTGAGACTTGACCCTTGAACGGAGGAAATGCAAACTCACAGAATCCCAGAAGCTCTTTAAGCTTAATTTCCATGCACGGCATCGGGATGTGGTTTAGACACACGTATAAATATAATAGCATAATAAAAAACACCACAGAGCTGCTTCTCAGCATCACTCTTTCATAATGCTTCCTTTTTCACATTTCTATATTCTGAAGTACAGATGAAGTGATTGGTCTGGACTGTATTTGTGTGTTTGCTTGAGTAGTTATTGTTTTTGCGTGTAAAAGCACAGTACAGATGTTAGTGTTCTACTGTTTACAGAGGATGGATTATATATAGTATTTTTAAGCAAAGTATTTTTGAATCTTCCGTTGATTCTTCCGTTAATTCTATATGAAGCATACAGACGTAATTAAATGCAGCACTATTTAAAAGTCGCCAGTCCATCACATTGTAGTGCCAAATCTCTTCACACTAAAACACACATGCTGAATATTACATGCCTTAGAAGGAAATAAATGACTGTGTTCAAAGTCACAAATGGATTTGTGTGCAGAGTCGGACTTCTTTATTCCCTCCGTCTTTATCTGTTCTTTTTTATTGGCACTAGTGCTGTCATTTTGTTTGGGTGTCAGTTTTTTTCCCATTTAAAGGATTTTAGCTTTGCTTGGTGAGATGAAATTATGGCCAGATATTCTCTGTTGATCTTAAAGTGTTTTTAATCATAAAAAACGGAATCACTGAAATTGGTTCACAGACTGTCACTGCTGCTGATGCTTACTCTGAAATCCATTGTACAATAGAAAGAAGGGAGAGCCACAATGACACCCGCTTTTAGAAGTCTGCAAAAGCTCGTTAAAGCGTGTGATGGGACAGAAAAACTGGTATGTGGACGCAGACACAGACAGGAATGTTTACTTTTCACAACAGAATCCAAAGCAAACATGGCTGCCTTTATGGAGAAATCACATCCATGTGATCATGTACACTCAGGTAAACACTTGATATCATGTGAATCATGGGAAGTAATAGCTCACCGGTTAAGGGGTTGGAATACTGATCGGAAGGTTGTGAGCTAAAACCGCAGTGCCACCAAGCTGCCACTCCTGGGCCCCTGAGCAAGGCCCTTAACCCTCAATCACTCAGCTATATATCTCAGATAAATGTTTCTCTGGGTAAGAGAGTCTGATAAATGCTGAAAATGTATATGAATATAATGAAATAATAAACACATGGATCAGGAGGAAGAGAAAATTCACACTGATGTAAATGCAATACGAAGAAGTGAATTTACGGAGATACGACGAATCGTGGGTCTAAAAAAACACATTAAAATACATGAACAGTATTTAAAAATAAGTCATGTCAAATTAAATAACCCAAATAAGAAACAGTGCTGCTTTTAAAACAAGTTTTCAAAAAAGAAAAAAGAAAAAAAAGGTTTTCATCTGGAAAAATGAAGCGTGTATTACATCTGAAAATAAATCATAAGGGGAAACAATTACCAAATAAATAAACCCTGTGAAAATAATATCAAAATAAATGAATTAGGTTAAAAAAAACTATTTTACAAACACCATGTAAAAAAAAATAATAATAAAGTGCAATCAAATCAAGTATGGAGGAAGAATCCCATGTGCACATAAATGAGTCATAAGTGGAAATAAATGACAAAAAAAAAATCACAGTTTAAAAAAAGAAATAAATGATCAGCGCTGTGGAGGAATAATCACAGCAATAATAAACTGATCTTTATTTCAAATCTAATCATTGAAAATAAATGAATCACAAAGTCTTTATGTCTATGATTACTTAGTGTCCATAACAGCTCGTGACCACGCCCCTTGTCTGACAAGGCCACGCCCCCATGTGATAAAACAGATCACTATGAATTAATTTATATAGTCAGTTGTTCTAAATTCTAGTTATCTGTTCACCTCTTGTCCTCCTAACCATCCGGTGTGTCCAAGTGGGAGTCTTTACAGCACTTTTTCCTCTTATCCCAGCTACTATAGAGTTGTTTGTTGTTATATGTTCAGCGTGTAAAACGTGTAGAGTTACTACAAATTACCACAATAGGCGTGGCCTGGTCCGACGATGGGCGTGGCCATGCGCTGTTATGGGCACCATCTAAAAGCCATGTGTTGGAGTCACATTTCCACAGCGCAGCTGCAGAGGGTTACAGTAGAACTAAAACAAGCGAGGGTAAGTATTCCATCTTTATTCTTTAACTCACTCCTAATTCTTTTTTTTCCCCAGCACGTTATTGTGGTTACTCCTTACTTTTAAATAAACACCATTAAACATCATAGTTTTGCGTGTTTATTCAAACTCCTTGTAAAAAAAAGAAAGAAAGAAAGAAAGAAAGAAAGAAAGAAAGAAAGAAAGAAAGAAAGAAGCTGTGACTTTTAAAGTAAGAAAGTGTTTGTTTGTTGTTCTTTAAATCCACATAGATGGCATTTGACGCACTTGGGTCCTGTTGCATGAGGTGGTGTTTGGCAGCGCGCGCTCCGGTCCGCGCTCTATCCGTGTTCTCGTAGGTGACGCGCGCGTTTCTCCTCGCTGACATGAGTACTTTCTACATCACCGTTGAATTGATCATCGCTGTGCTGTCCATTGTCGGCAACGTGCTGGTGTGCTGGGCTGTCGCCATCAACTCCACTCTGAAAAACGCGACCAACTACTTCTTGGTGTCTCTGGCTGTAGCCGACATTCTGGTCGGGTGCCTCGCCATCCCTTTCGCCATCACCATCAGCATCGGGCTGCCTTGTGACTTCTACGGCTGCCTTTTCCTCGCCTGCTTCGTGCTCGTGCTCACACAAAGCTCAATATTCAGCCTCCTGGCGGTGGCCGTCGACAGATACCTGGCTGTCAAAATTCCTCTGAGGTGAGTGTGAACTTTACAACTTCAGCATTTAGACTTGGAACAAAAACAATGGACTGATCTCTATTTAACTGGGAGTGAAAAGATTAGCAATGACTTTTTAATTAGCTCACTGCTGAGATCTAAGATCTGTGTTGTCACTCAAAGCCTTTAAACCTTTGACCACAAGGATTTAAGCTTGATTAGGGTCAGGCATGTTTGCTGTTCTGATTAACCCACATGTTCTCAACAGCATAAATTTACTTACGCAATAGGGTGAGATTTATTGTGACTGATTTCAGGACCGGTTTCACATCCTACAGAATCACAGACAAAAAAAGCCTGTATGCATGTGCTACAAGGAGCCAAGCATTTCCTCTAATTACTGCCAGACTGTGTCGCGTGTTCAGATGATGAAATGCTGATCGTCTTTTGTGTAAATCTCTGCGTCTGATAGAAAGACCTACGGCGATCAGAGGAACAGTGCTGTAGGCTTCACTAATCAATAGGTTATCAGCACAGTCGTGATGCTGTAACTTCCAGCAGGTCTTTATAAGACCACAGCCGTTTTTAAGACTTTAAGGATTTGAACACAAGGTGACGAACGGTTTAATAAAGACGTGTGATGATGTGTTTATCCGCTTTAATGTGATAAAGACGTGGTGCCACAATCTGTGTGTATCTGTTTGAACCCTGATGTGTGGCTATTCGAGTGTGCTGAGAGTGAGGACTAGAGTGAATTACACACACTGTGCTTAATGAACGTGTGTTAAAGAGACCTCAGTACCATCAGATAAAAGAGCTCTTACAGTGCTGAATGAGAGTCCGGTCTAATGTGTCCTTTAACAGGAACTCCATTCATCTTACACATAACACGGATTTATAGATTATACACCTCTGCAGATTGATTTGGAGACATCAAGCACCAACTGTTCACACCAACCTGCTGTCAAGTGTCAAACTTTCCTTTCAAACCCATTCTAACTGCACAAAATATGATGTTAGTAAAGACATTTTTAAAATGGTATCAACCTGAGCTGGGCTTCATCACTAATGGCTCATCTATTAAAATATGTTATATTCTATAAAATGTGCACCCAGAAAGCATCGCAGTAGCAAGCTGACTCATTTTCATAACTCAACTGAAAGTCACTCATTTACGGTTTGCTGGTCAGGGATGTAGTGGAACACTAGGCATGAGTAGGAACGCATCATTTTATATCACACTTGTTCCGATCTAAAAGAATCATAGCCTGTCCTGGTTGGTACCTTGGCCTTTTTCTTTTTTTTTTTTTTTTTTGGGAGGTGGAAGTAAAACAGAACGGAAAAACAACACCATGCAACCCTAAAATGTTAGTTTTTCCTTTCCATAACAACTGTCAGGCTGGGTACAGAACATGGGTTGCTCATAGTTTCTGTCTGTGTCTAAGTGAAAGTAAACAAGACTTGTGATCTCAGACGAACGACCGAGTGCTCAGTCGAGTGTGTTTCCGCAGCTGCATATGCGTAGGTGAAAGTATAACACCCCGTTGAGTTTAGGTTTCCTTCAGCGTGCTCGTTTGCCTCTTTGGTTTCTGACTCATTGGCTTGTAAGAAGTGCAAATTCTGGGTTTGTTCCCAATCAATATACATGATTTAACGGGAAGCAGACTGTTCCCACCACACACCCTTATGGTTTTCATTGAACAGTAACCACTGTGTGAATTTCACATTCACTAGGCCACCCACTTGTTCGAACACAAAGCCTGGGGTGGTGCGTGGCTGCTTGCCTGGTGTCTAGGGACTGCAACTCTGTAGAACTAATCCGAAGCATGGACTTGCATTCCAATGCTCCTCCATTATTGTACCCAAGGCGAGCTGTAAGGTGGAGGAGGGTTGCTGTGATGTCAGTTTCAGTTGCACAGAATGGTCCTCTCTCATCATTTACCACAACAGCCCAGAGACCGAACAGTCCCAAGGCAATTATTTCATTTCTCTTTCACAGTTTAAGCAGATTTTTCTTGGAATATATCACAAGGTACAAACACACAGAGTTTAATACTTAACACTTTTGTCATGTTACAGTAGAAGAAACATCGATTTCAGTTGCAGTACAAGAAGTTCTGTACAAACTGTACAGCTTTATGACATTTTATAGTTATATTGATGGTTGTTCAACCGCCAGACACAGGGAGGGGATTAAGGACAAAAACAGTGTGTTAGTCTGTTAAACTATACCAGAGAGATGAACACTTTTGATAACGGTGAGGAAGGAATCACACCGACTATAACTTCTCCGTAGGACTTCAGTTGGTTGGAGATCTGATTGACATCATTTTTCTTCTTATCAAACCATGCCCTGTAGGATGGGGGCTGGGTCATGCTGGAAGAGACCACGCCTGAAGTGTTCTCCCAGTCCATATGTGGAGAAGTGGACACAAACCATGACAGTAAAATAAATAAATGTCCCAAACAGTAGACCAGAGAAAGCTCACTGTCAGGGGTTATCAATAATATTAACAATCTCTTGGTTTAGAGCACACATGCACTTAGCCACAGTATGGTGATGGTGTCATCTTGTGTATCGGTAGACCAGTGCCTATGGTAATCAAATTCACATTCAATTTATTTGTATAGCACTTCAAATTGTCTCAAAGCAGCTTTACTTAAAAGAAAGAAATATATTAATAAGAAAAAAAAGCAGAAAGTTTAAAATGAATGTAAAAATATTCATTTAAAATACTAGCTATCCCTATCCTCAATGAGCAAGCCGGAGCTAACGACAGCAAGGAGAAACCTTGAGAGGAACCAGGCACAGAAGGAACCCATCCTCATTTGGGTGACACTGGACAGTAAATAATGTAAATATAAATAAAGTCCTTTCTACAACAGTTTATAATTGAGCTCCTGAGGAACTAATGGGTCATCGCAAACTTTTGAGATCACCATGGACCCAAAATGAATTCCTTCCTGTCAAAGTCTTTAAACGATTGCTGATAAAGACCAGACTGCACAGCTGACTGATGCAACATTGGTTCAAAGAAGGCATGACAGTCTACTGCAGCCCCATCCACAACTTTAAAAATAATCACACCTTCTTAAATGTTGGTGCCAGGGATGACTCATCAGGCAGGGTGGGTGAATGGGTGAGACTAATGCACTGATCCACCACCAGTTTACTTAACCAGAAATTTCCAACCTCATACACTGATGTCTTTTATACAGGCCTAAATGCAGACGTCACATTAGTCACAGTTCCTATTTAAACGCAGCCGATAATGATTGATGATTCAGACAAACCCCCAATAATGAGCCATCCTTCAAAGTAATTTAGATCTTTTCCTCTTGCCATCTTGATCCAGATATGAGACCAGCTGTGGGTGCTCAGCATTTCTATACATGCTCCTGAGCACTGTGTAGAATGATTGATTAACCGTATCACTTTTTTTTCCACAAGTTTCCTGAAAATTCCTTTAAACACCTGTGTATTGTGGGCTGTGTGTTTTTGTCCAAATGCCACTGTTTTTAGAGTAAAGCAGTTAATGCATGCTAAAAAAAAGTCATTAGAACTCACTGGAGGATGTGAGAGACTTATTTGCATATCCCTGGCTTTTTCGTGCTCATTTTCCTATCAAAACATGCTTCATGCACAAGAGAAGTTACTTATGCCAATTTTAAACCAAAAAGAAGCGGGTGCTGGTTCAGAGCTAGTGCTGGTTCAAAGTTGGTTCCACTGGCGAACCTTCTAAGAACCGATTTGCCTTTCCACTGGCTAGAGAGCCGTCACAGCGCCGAGTCTGACGTCACTGAATACGTGTCACGTGTCCCAGCAACTTTAGCGCAGCAGCGGCAAACACAAACACATCAACAATGGCGGATGTTGCTTTACTGTTAATGCTCATGGCTTTGTGAACACACATTGGCATCCAAACACGGCGAATAAAACGTGTACGTGCAGCTCCGTGTAATCTGTATAAACGGAGGTTGTAATCGATAAAGTATATAACGTTATTTTATCATTAACACAGAAAAACGTTAGCCTTAGCATGTAGCTACCTACTATCATGTGTGCTGATAATGTATCATATCGCGGTAAAGTAAAAGTGTATTAAACATTAGTGTACTTAAGGTACGTCATCAAATGCGATAACAGTAGCCCCGCCCACAGCTCCTGACGCAAGCGGTTCTTAAGTCTAGACCAGCAACGTTTTGGTGCTACATAAGAACCACTTTTCCTGGTACAGAGCCGGTGCTTTGGTGGTCAAAACAGAAAGAACTGGTTCTAAATTAGGCTCTGGCTATGAACCAGCACTCAAACTGCCTCTGTGGAAAAGGGGCATTAGAGAAGGTAATGGACCCGAACAAAAGTGTTTGGAATCACTCAATGATCACAGGGGACAACGTTAATCAGAGATTGCTTGTTGGGAACATAGAATAAACTCAGTGTAAGTTTACACGATGGTGACGAGCTGTGACGTGAGCTGGAGAGTCACAAATGTCTGCTCAAAAAGTCACTAGATCCCCCATAAAAGGTCTCTGTTGCCAAGAGCAAGAGTAACTACGCTTTAGTAGCTAGGCTTTAGTAACTGCCAGTACATGTTAATATATAAAGCAGAGAAACCTGAGAATTATTGTATTGTTTAGATCCATTTTGAAGCATCATGTAAACACAATCTAGGTTTCCACAATCTGTCACTTCCCAGCATCTCTCTTACTCTCTTGCCTTTAAGGCTCATTAGCAAGGACATCTGTGCTGACTGGAGAAAGCTTGGAGAAATGGCATGTTGCATTGGCACGATTTCAACAACATTCAGCAAAGTCAAGTAAAAACCTTCCCATAGCTGCACCATTTTTCCCAGAACAAAATAAGTCATAGAAACCACTTAACATAATGCGAACCAGCCATACGTTTTTGAGTCAGAGTCGCATCCTAAGCATGAAAGGGGAGAAGACAGGATTACTGCAGGATGAAAAAAATCTGTTTAACCGATTCAATAATGTTTCTTATGACCGTAAAAAGAAATTGTCAAACATCATGATTTCACTGAGGACATTTAACTGTAACAGCTGACAGTTTCTATCAGATAGAAACCAGATGCAGTAAAACGTTTTGGGAAATCCTGTTTTGTGTCCAGATGAAAATTTGTCTTCAAACACACTGGAATTTCTGAACAAATAAACTAAAGCCATTTGTTTATTGTATTTAAATTATTAGGAAGGGTGTGCACTGAAGCATTCTCATCTACTCAGCCAACAGGACTACAGCGTTTTGGCATTTTTCCCCACGTCACAAAGATTGAAGCTCTGCTACAGACTAGAATTAGAATTAGGAATTAGTTAGAGGACATTAATTAAATGGGAGGGTTTTCTGGGAGTGTTTGTCAGGCCTGTACACCTTATGGACAAATGTTTGTGGACTCCAGACAATACACTTGAAATTGTTCTCCAATTGATTTTAACCTACATTCATCTAGTCTTCCTACTAGATTTTGAGGCGTAGCTGTGGTTATCTGTCCATTTAGCCACACAAGCATTAATGAGCTCAGGGATTGATGTTGAATGACAGCTTGGCCCACAGTCAGCATGCAGTCCAATTTATCCCAAAAGGTGTCCAGCAGGGTGCACAAGGTAAGGTTGAGGATCTTGTTTTCTGCACAGGGACATTTTCTGTCTGGAATAGAATAGTTTTGGCCCCTTAGTTCCAGTGAAGAGAAATCTTAATGCTACAGCATACAGACATTCTATACAATTTCCTACTTTTTGGAAATAAACAAGTGTTATGCTCAGGTGTGGTGTATTTTATGGTGTTATTGCTGAACAGTTCCAGGATCCCCAGTTTTATCGTGATCTTGGGCAGAATTCTGCATGTTCTCACTGAGCCTATGGTTGTGTTCTTCAGATGTTTCTAGATTCTTCACAAAAATCTGTAGGTAGGTGAATTGGCAAGTCTAAATTGCCCCAAAGGTGTGAACAACTGTTTGAATATGAGATAATGGAATTCCAGCCATGGAGATTTTCTGCTGCATGCACTGTGTTCCTGCTATAAGAAGGGATAGGATAGCGCTTGCAGTAAACCTGAAAACCAACTCCAGCACAGAAGCGTTCCAGGGCTTCTTGGAGAACTGCCATCTAAAATGATTCTGCAAGAATGTAGTGGACATGAGCAACATGGTCTATTTCATCTTTAGGTGAATTGGCAAGTCTAAACAGCCCCCAAGTGTGAGAATATGAGATAATGGCATTAAAGCCATGGCGTTTGTCTGCTGTTCCTAGGACAAGGCTCCAGATTCACCAAACCCCTGACTTGTATGAAGCACTGCAATATCATTGCAATATATTTGTCTTGGTATATTAGCACAGTATACTACTACTGTATTTGTGAGGCTATGGTTCTTATTAGTATGGAGTATAAAAAACAAATTAAGGGACGAGTGCTTCACAAAGTAGGATTCTGTTCACAGAGCACATTTTCCTTTACAATCAAAGGCTAACAAAAATGTCATTATCCATGACCTTTAATGGGCTGCACATTTTGGCTTTAAAAGTTCTCTTATTAATGACAGCACTGACCTTTAAGTTTAGCTTTGCAGTGACCCTTTCAATAGTACAGGGTTCAAAATAAAGACTAAATTCGAATGCTTTTAGATCCTACTTAAAGAAAAACTACTTAACCTACTTCAAGAAAAGTCTTAAAGAAATAAAAAGCCCAGAATGGAAATTCATTTTAATAAAAGCTGCAAGCCAAAAGCTTCTGACAGAACAGTAGGCACTCACTGGAGAAGCACATTATGAAATGTGGTCCATCAGAGAAAATGGTACAGTAGCTGTATATCACAAGCATTCAATCCTCCTAAAAGTTAAGCCTTGACTCGAACCAGAAGTGGCAGAAGACGGAGATGGAGTTGTGTGAACAAAGGGAGCTGGGATGATGACTATAATCGTGACACAACTGATGCATCTTCACTCAGATGTGAAGAGAAGAAAAGAAGAAACAGAAAAAACTCCTAACAACCAAGCAGTGAGGTAGAAGAAGGGCTGCAGGATCTAAGTGCAATCACAAGACATTTTAGTATTGACTTGAGCTTGTCTTGAATTTACTGTCGTTTGTAATTGGACTTTTTTAGGTCTTGTTCTTGCTAAATATAGTCGTAGCCCAATTTAAGCTACAAAGTAGGCCAAATAAATGCTTGGCTTTGAAAATAATGTAAAGTGATCTTGACTTAGCCTTTAAGACTCAGGGCAGTCAGAAGGCTTGTATGAACCATTCAAAAAGCAGACATGGAGAGGAATAAAGGCTGGACTGGTGAAGACTGGATTACATACAGTATATGATGTATGCCAGTGATGCAGTCATAGTTCTCAGTGTGGAGCTTCTCTTACTGATAGCACTCTGGACAGTTTCTGTTCTTGGGGAAGAGAAATGCAATGTGCGGATTAGGTGAGACTTGAATAATGCATCCTAATGTGTAATTTACTCCGTCAGAGTGGGCAGGCTTGGCAGGGTCGGAGATGAATTGCCTTGCGCTGAAGAGTTTGGGTCATCACTCTGGTCTCACCTGTGTGTAGGGCCGAGCTCGATTCATCTATGCAAGTGGCGGTGCTACAAAAGGATGGAATAAAACACTTTTGGAAAGACACTTTTTGAACTTTTTTACTTGACGGTTTTTGGTAACAAGGTTAAATCATAATCAGAGAGATTTGATCATTTGCCCGAGGACAGAATAGATACCTGTTTGATTGGCAAGTTGGCAAGACCAGGAGTGGTCATAAAGTACATATTAACCTGTGCTGGCAGACTCATTTCCTCTTTCAGCACATCACAGTTTAATTAGCTCGGTGTGTTTAAACTTACTCTTAAACTCTTTTAGACCAACTGGAAAATATCAAAGTCAAAGTAGTATTGCTTCAGTTAATGCAAATCTACAGTGGTAGCTGTCTACTTTAAAGCTTTCCTGGAATATAGCCAACAGGTATCAGCAGGGGTTTTGTTGTAACTACAGACCTTTCACTCATATCTCTCTCTCTCTCTCTCTCTCTCTCTCTCTCTCTCTCTCTCTCTCTCTCTCTCTCTCTCTCTCTCGCTTTTCAGGTATAAGGAGCTGGTTACAGGGACCCGGGCCAGAAAGATCATTGCTATTTTATGGATTCTATCATTCATCATTGGCCTCATTCCATTTGCAGGCTGGAACAAGAAAGCCAGTGCTTGCAGTAAGCCTGAAAACCAAAGTTCTCACCACCACAACTCCAGCACAGAAGTGTACCAGGGCTTCTTGCAGAGCTGCAGTCTAAAATGCCTCTTCGAGAGTGTAGTGGACATGAGCTACATGGTCTACTTCAACTTTTTTGGTTGCGTACTGCTGCCCTTGGTCATCATGCTAGGCATCTACGTCAAGATTTTCACAGTGGCTCGAAAGCAGCTGCGCCAGATCAAGCTCGGAAGCGTGATGGGCAACGGCGAGAGCCGCCATCACCAGCACCATCGTGGGCTCCTGCAGAGGGAAATCCATGCCGCCAAGTCTCTGTCCATTATTGTAGGCCTCTTCGCCCTGTGCTGGCTTCCTGTGCATGTCCTCAACTGCCTCACCCTCTTTACACAAGTGGCCAAGCCCGACTACATCATGTATGTGGCTATCATGCTCTCACATGCCAACTCAGCAGTCAACCCCATTATCTACGCTTACCGCATCAGGGAATTCAGGAACACCTTCCGGAAAATTCTGGCGCGCCACTTTCTTTGCCGTCGGGAAGAGTTGTTCCTGAGCTCCAATGGAAGCACCAGAAACAGAGAACAGATTACCATGACCATTGATCCTCTGTTATAGGTCATGAGACACTGGAAATGGTATTTTAATTTAATCAAATCTTATTTTTATTGAGCATCATTCAAAATCAGTGGAGCAATGTTTACACACCAGAGAACAACTGCAGGAATGTGGATTGCGTGGTAGTTTATGAGGACTGAAGGGAAGTGTATCGATGACACTTTGAAAGCAGATGTCTCTGGAACTAAAGCAAGGAGCAAAATGCTTCTCATCTAACACTACTTAAGACAGCGGAGATCCAGGAAATATCTCCTCTTCATCCTGACACAAGTAACAAACTCAAACAAACTGAGCTCTTTTTTCCAAGTCTTAAAGCGCAGACATTATATGCCTGTGGACATCTAGACCTGGCTACAGGTGAATCCTGGTAATGGACAGAGACAACAATAAATAAAGGTGGAGGGAGCAATTCCCAGAATGCACCAGAGTGGGAAAATTACTCAGTATTTACTTAAAGTCCATTTTGAAGGAAATGCAACACATTGTGAAGGACAGTGGAACAAAATGCCTGAAAGAAAAATCGAACAGTGTTTAACTATAACAGTCTTTTACAGTGTTGTGCTTAAATATTTTAGACTGTTTTAATAAACCTTTACAATTTAGGTTACTATAGAAAGCTCAGGAAAACCATGTGAGGGGTCCAGGAATTGTCTTAAAGAAATTCACTCATTCAGTCATTGAAAGTTTGGTCTGATCGCCAGTTTTTGAGAGTGTTCTCGCTGTTTAAATGGTTGAATCTTAAAAAAACAGACTAGGTAGATGAAAACAGGGCTAAGCCTGTTAAGCCTGTTTATTTTTGCTAGTCACTTTCTAAGTCATTAGACATCATATTTTATCTCACCAAGACCAAATTTCCAAATGTTGAAAGGGTATTATGTCTCTTTCCCACATACAGTACCAAACCAAGCAGCCTCAGCTGCCCTGGTGTAGGACTTGGGGTTATTGTCCCCATCATGGGTGCGTCACTGAGTGCAAACTGCCCCAAGGGCCCAGTTTGTCATTGAACGTTCAAAGCCTAGAGCAGAGAGTGTCTACTGCACTGAGATTTAAAGTGTGACAGTCGGGCAAAAAGCGTCTGCAGCAAAAAGATTTAAAGGGTCGCCTCTGAGCTGGCAGCCACCTACCTCTTTAACACTGTTCTAACAAAAATACTGTGAAGCTTAGCCACTGTCCTCCACAACTATTTAAAACTATACCATGTGTGTGTAAAAATCTATTCTAGTTAAGTAGAACTATTTACATGTAGACCAATTTAAGGATGTCGTTACAAAGTGAACAGCAAGTGTATATTGATGGCACTGAAAAATGAGTGAAAACCCAAATGTTCTAAAGTTGGCTACGTAAGAAATTTACAAGAACCATACTTTCCCGAAGTGTATTAATCTTCTTATACCACAGCACTATTTTTTTTTTTTATTATTTATTAAAAATGTACATATTGAAAATGTCACCGTTCACCAAGCACACAGTTCCATCCTAAAGCCTTTTCTGCTTGTTGGGAAACTCTATAGCTTTACCTGCCGTCTCACAGTGCTTATGTTAGAGACTCTTTTATATAAATGATTGACCTTGCCGTGCATCTGGCGCTACTGTCTGAGCTTTTCCAGCTGTGGCACAAGGACGATTAGAACACCCCGGGTGGCAAAGAACATTGTTTTACATCTCCTTGTTTTAGTGGGATCAGAGACTTTCATGACAATTCAGTTCATATGATATTGACGTGTCTGCCTCCCTAAAAGATACAAATCGATCTGTTCACAGGATCACTGATACCCCTTTTCCACCAAAAAGAACCGGGTGCTGGTTCAGAGCTAGCGCTGGTGCTGGTTCAAAGTTCCACTGGCAAACCTTCAAAGAACCGGTTTGCCTTTCCATCGGTTAGAGAGCCATCACAGAGCCGAGTCTGACGTCACTGTATACGCGTCACGTGTCCCAGCCACTTTAGCGCAGCAGCGGCAAACACAAACACATCAACAACGGAGGATGTTGCTTTACTGTTAATGCTCATGGCTTTGTGAACATACATTAGCATCCAAACGCGATGAATCCAACATGTACATGCAGCTCCGTGTAATCTGTATAAATCTGTATAATGAGTTGTAATCGAGAAAGTACATAACGTTATTTTATCATTAACACAGAAAAAAGTTAGCCTTAGCATGTAGCTACCTACTATCATGTGTGCTGATAATTGATCGTATTGCGGTAAAGTAAAAGTGTATTAAACATTAGTGTACTTAAGGTACGTCATCAAATGCGCTAACAGTAGCCCCGCCCCCAGCCTCTGACGCAAGAGTTCTTAAGTCTAGACCAGCAACGTTTTGGTGCTACATAAGAACTTTTCCTGGTACAGAGCCGGTGCTTTGGTGGTCGAAACAGAAAGAACTGGTTCTAAATTAGGCTCTGGCTCCGAACCAGCACTCGAACTGCCTCTGTGGAAAAGGGTCATGAGTGATCAGAGACACAGTGTGTGCTTGAGTGATGCACTGACGTTCCTATAAATGATATGACAAACGTATTCTAATATACATCCGTGCGAAGACAGACGAGACAGCGGTAAAAGGCTATATATCGATTAGAAGATGCAGTGAGGCAGGTGAACATGAGCTCTGTAGGTTCTTAACAAAACTCGTTAAGCCTTTAAATCTCTGTTTTATTACTACTCTTAAGGGCTAAACTGCAGGAATGTGCCAAAGTGAATGGACATTCCCTTGGAGACCAATCTGTACTGCACTGTAGGGGTGTTAGCTGACGCTTTACGCGCGTAGGAAATACATCGTGTACTTTTAATAACTTGTTAAAAGCAGAAAATTGACTTGGGGGGGTTGAAAATGCTTCCCGTTCAAATCCTTTTTAGTGAAATTGAGTGTTGATGATCTCCTCCAGCTGGAACAGACCTGTCGCTAGAGAGACAGAAAGCCTTTGAGATAAGTGTGTTTTTAAATGTGCTACAGTGTTCATGCTACACTTACCAGCATACACTGAGGTTCACAATTAATGTTGAGTATTTGTGTTGAAGTGTTATCACAATATAATTGTCAGCTTTATGAAGCAGTCCTGTTATTTAACATTAAATATATGTATGTACGGTGACTTATTTTGTTAATAAAAGCCCTTTATATATAAATATATATTTCAAAAAAAAAATCTTTGATATATCTTTGATCATTTCTTTTCTAATCTTTTATCTGTTTTGGTTAAAGGCAGGGCCTCAGATTTGTGAGAAATGCTTCAGAAAACTGAGACAGGCCGAATGGTAAACAAAAATCAGAACAAAAATAAAAACAAATGTGTAGCCAATGAGCAGCAAGGGGCGTGTCTTGTCAATATGCGGCAGAGAGAGTGTTCAGTGTGCATGTGTGACATTAGCAGAAAGCAGTTTCAACATTGACATGGAGGATAAAAACAAAGAAAGAAAGCGAATAAAGGCTTACGATAAGGCAAGAAGTAGGACGTGTTAATATAGGATCAGCTTTCCAGCGCTGGAGAGAACTGAAGGAGCAGGAAGTTGGCCACATATTCACAGATTGGAGTTTCCCGAGTCAATAACTCCTGAGCTAAACGCTGTTACTACACAAATAACACCTCTTTTCTATCGTAGTAATGTAGAGAGGCAGCTACAACCACGTTTTGTGTAGTAACAGCATTTAGCTCAGGAGTTATTGACTCGGAAAATTCAACTTTACTTAAGACGCCGAGGCACTTTTTTCCTTCTCGATAGGTGAGTAACGTTTGTTTTGCTTTGTTACACAGAACTAATATATGCCTTTGTCCTTTACATGATTATGCTTGTGTGTCATTTTTGCTTGTTTGATTATCTACAATCGTATTGTTTTTCCCTTCAGCTATGATAAAGACACATTTCTTTCCATTAGTTGCCTGGGTTACGTATGTATGTGTGGGCGGAGCTATTAATACAGGGGTGGGACCTATTTGGGTTAGGGGTGTGTTTGTTTTGGTGATTTTATAGGTCAACATTGGCTTTAAGAAGTTTGTATTTTACCCATAATGCCTTTCTACTACCTGCTGACAGCGGCGCCGGGGACTTGCGTAACTGCAGCTAAAAATGTGCAAAGGCTTGTGTGTCCTGGTGGGCTTTGCTCAAACAAACACTCGCATTCCTGCGGACAAAGGTTTCAAAGAGGGGACTGTAAATGAAGTAAAAACATCAAACTAAAATGTGTTTGTTAAAGAATCCAGGAACTGCTGTTAATTAACGTCTCTTAAAATCTCCAGATCCTACACGCATACAAACAGACTGAGTAAAAGTTCCTGGGGAAACATAAAAAAGGCAGAAAGCACAAAATCAAAGGCTAAAAATAGCAAAATGTGAAGCCGAGAACTGAAAGAAGAGACGACTTTTCTGTAAACGCTCTCAGTGAACGGATTCTTTGGCCACTGATTAAATAATTTTCCTCACTTCCTGTCTGGCTCTGAGGTACAAAAGTCTCAATACGACATTAGATAGAGCAGCAAAAACAACAAAGTTTTTATTCCAAAGTAAAATTTTGGATGTGGATTTAAAAAAAAATAATTTATATTAAAAATAATTTATAACAAATATCTATATCTATATAATCAGAATTGCCATTAAGACAAACTCTTAGCATATTAATAAAAGCATATTTGTCATTTTAGGAAGCAGAAAACCAAACGCGAGCTGTTAGAGCCAGGATATGTACAGCTCTGAGTTCAGTAGAAAAGGCTACTGCTCTTTCCAACGAAAAAAAACAAGGGTGAGAAATAAAATGTGTAAATTCCAGCCATGGCGCTTCCTTTGGTCTCTTCATGTGAATTGTGGTTCTCGTCCTCACCCCACCTGCTCTATTCAGGCACCCTGGGTGCATGCTGGCTCGCTGAATGAGGAATCCTGCTTTTATGGATGGTTCTCAGCTTTTCCGGAGAGGATGAGGGTCATGTGCTGATCTGAGACCTGCTCCTGCTGGCACAAGCCCATGGCCTGGCACAAGCAGGCTGCCAAGATGTGCTTACACTGAAAGAGACACGTCGGTTAGAGAACACACCGCAAACAAAAACAAGTGAAAGCTATTCTATTTTAAAGAGAAACGAGTTTAAAAAAGAAACGATGTAATTGTTAGTTTCCTAGGAGTTTTATTTAGCTTTGCTAGAGAGATATTAGCTCATGCAGTGATATTAGCATGAGACCTATTTTATTTGAATGTACTAACGTCGTGAACGAAGCTCGACGTTGCCGTGATTCATAATCACGCTTTCAGAGATGAAGCTTGTTCTGAAACGAGGGCATTGCGACAACTCTAGGGTCTAGATCACCTTCAACGCTACTATTCTTTCATTGTTTCCGCCATGGCCGGGTTTCCATAGTTTACATAATTCTTTTTAAAGAAATAAGTCAGAGACAGCACCCGAGGCCACATCTAATGGGTAATAAAATACGACTTCTTCAATCGGTTATGACACTCGACTCCTTCTGCCTTTGTTTTCAAAGAGTCCAAAAACTCAGGAAGCAGGAACCCCTCTAAACTCGATGCTCAGCCACGAAAGCGATCTTTTCCTGCGAGGCAGAAACGAGGAATATAACCGAGTTAGCCATCTACTTTAGCAGTTTATAATCAGTGTGCGTGTTGCTGTAAGGCTGGCGTTACAATGTAAGAAATTTCATATTCCAATTTGGTTTTCTTAGGACTCAGGAAGTTTGAGTTGATTTATTGTCGCTCGGATACACCAGATGAAGTCTCAGCGGTGTAACGAGAGCGTGTCGACAAAACAAGACGTGCCCGTGCTTTTGTGCTCCAGTGCCAATCCGGCGAGTGTGTAACCTCAGATTACTAAAGTCGGTCTTCTGCTCCTGTTTCTCATACGCCTTAATGTTCGACATGATGTGAGATGTTTGCTGACGAGTTACTGCAGCCTTCCTGTCAGTCCAAACCGGTCTGGCTGTTCTCTTCTGACCTCAAGGTTTTTCCATTCTGTCTAAACGCTAGAGAAAATCCCGGGAGCATCAACCGCACAGTAGCTCAATGTCACCTAGATCAGGTTTTTCCTCCATTCTGGTGTTTGATTTTCTCTTGTCTCGTTTCTGTATGACTTGTATGCATCATGCTGCTGCTGTGAGTTTGGATAAACAGAGACCTCACGTATGTTCAGGTGTGTAGGTGTTCCAAATAAAGTGGCAAGTGAGAGTAGAAAAGCATGGTTAATGTGTTGATGTGGAACCCAAAGAGTCTTGTTAGAGAAAATCCTCCTCCATCATGAATCTGGAGAGAAACGCTTTGCCTCCATCAGCTATTATACCACAGTCCAGCTGTGTGTTGCATCTGCTGGGACCACTGAAGCCTGCTTCCCACACACACACACACACACACACACACACACACACACACACACACACACACACACACACACACACACACACACACACACACACACACACACACACACACACACACACACACACACACAGCAGGCCTGATGAGAATTTCAGACCGAGCATTTCTCTTTTTGGGCCTTGTTTTGTTTTCAGTTCGGGTCAAAAAGTCAGGATGAAGTGGGTGTCGTGTAAATTAGTCACACAGAATACCAGTTTTAGCACAAAGCACTTTCTGCTTCAGCTTTATGCAAATATAAAAACCAGCGTTCATCTGTTTATTGCCTTCTGGCTTGAGGCTGGAATAGTGAACATGCTCTTTTTGGACTGGTGTTCTCACACAGACTGCCTAATTTTAGCCCGTGGCTCTCTCAGGGACTTCTCAGGCCAGGCTGAAGAAAATGTCGTTCTGCGATGAAAGACATGGAGAATCTCCACTTGAATCCAGGCCTCATGATCAAAGAAAATAACTCCAGAGAACAGCACAAAGTAAAACAAGAGCATCATCCGAGCGACCTCGGGCTATGGCGGGAAGTCAGGGACGGACTTTTGGGGAAAAAAGTATGGGGTGGGGGACTCGGACCTCTCTGTACCGCCTTAAGCGCATTCTTTCTGAATAAAAATTCGAATTTGTCTAAATTTATTCATTCTTTGCGTTAACTGAACCGAGCCATCCGTTAAATAAAGTCAGTCACAAAACATGCACAACATCTGGGCTGAACAACAAACAAGACGAGTTTGTACTTTCGAATCTGAGACAAAATCTCGACATTCGTCTCGTCTTTCCTTTAAAAAATAAATAAATAATTAAATCCAATTTATTTCCACCGAATTTGATATTTTATTCAAACTGGCCTCGGTAATCAACTGCTGATTTCTGATGTGCTTACGAACACAGCCTGTGATCTTTGACCTTGTGTGGCTTCTAAGTGTGTAAAAGGACGTAAGGGAAGTAGAAACTTTCACACAGTGAAACACATAACTCACCAGCAGACTTTCATTTCTCCTAAGCACAGAGAAGGAGAAGGCCGGACAGGGACAATAATGACACGACGTGTAGCAAGTGTACAAGCGTCCTGATCCTCCCTCTACCTGTTGGAGACAGAAATGACAGAGGTTTGCTGAACTGAAAGATAAAAAGGAAAAACGGCCAGTAGAATTCTATTGGATTCATTACAGACAGAATTCAGAGAAGCTCATCGTTGACTAATGTTGATTAGTACAATAACACGTCCACCTCCAGGCTTCACAGCTGGTATGAGGTTCTTTAGCTGAAACGCTGTACTTTGTTTACACAGTTATGGTGTCTAAATAATGGAATTTTTGACTCATCTGTCCAAAGCACATTACTCCAGAAGTCTTGTCCTTTGTCTCTGTGCTCTTTGACAAACTTCAGTCTTGACCTCATGTGTTTCTTAGACAGCAAACTTTTCCTCCTTCACACCTCGCATGATAATTAAAGTTCTCGGTTTCTTACTGGCTGTAGATTCATGCACGTTGACATCAACTGTAGCAAGAGCTTGCAGTAGGTCCCGTGATGATATTTTAGGGTTTTTGAAGACTTCTTTAAGCATCTTGCGGTCTGCTCTTCTTTCTTCAATCATGGTGATACCTCTCACTTCAACAATAAAGCACAAACCAAACTAAATATCTGAGGTTCTAATATTTTACACCTGATGTGATGCAAATGTAGGTCACTTTATCCAATTTAAGTACAAAAAAACATGTGGCGGTGTCCTTACTTTTTCCTCACAAGAAATAATAATCATTAAAGAAAAGACACTTCTTCAGTTTTATTTGGTTTGTTATATTACTTGAATCTTCCACTACTTGAATCTGTACATATGTTTAACTATATAAAAAAACAACAAAAAAAACAGGCTTTCATGGGGTGTCCTAATTTTTTCACACAAACAGAGAAGAGACAGAAGACTATGTAGTGTTAGTCAATTGTTATCTAGTTCCCAAGAACACAGAGTCCCAGTGAAACACAAACCAACAATAAACACGCACCACTGACAAAGACACGGAACCAAACCTGTTCTTATTCACAGCCTGTCAGAACAAAAGCCCTTCAGCACTTTTTGAGAGTTTGGGGTGGGTGTGTGTGTGTGTGTGTGTGTGATACACTGTACACACTTCCCTAGTTCACTCAGGGAAGCACGGCAGCTGATCAAATACGTCTAAAGAAGCAAACTCACGCTTGTCCCCCGAGGCTGGTGTGTAGCATGAGGCTCATAATTTAGCTATGATGGAAAAACATCATGCATAATGTTGCATCGACGCTAAACGTGTTTCAAATAAAAGGTGATGTGTCGGTAGCAGGACCGTAAAGCAAATACAGGCAACAGGACATAAAATACTACATAATTTCATAAAATCATGCTGTCGTCAATGTAAAATAGGACCTGGAATGGAGAACAGGCCGACAACGCAGCCTCGTTTCTACATCGTTTTGTCAACAAAACCTCTAGATGACCCAACCATGCTTTTAAGCTCGCAGAGCTGGAAAAAACACCAAAAGCACTGACGGATGGTTGGGCTTTTAAATTGCACAAAATTTGCGCTTGGGGAAAAAGGAAAAACTCTTCATAGCTGTGAAAATACAATAACATAAACCATGAACTCCAACGCAATCAACGCCAAATGAAGGTCCAGTACCGAGCAAGAGGCTTGCTTTAATAAATTATTAATCAACAGCAGCTGCAAAGCAAGTGCTGCTCCGACACGAACACACTCCATTATCCAGCCGAACACCAGCAAGTCCACTAGCCGTGCTAAATTACATCCTCCTCCTCCAAAAAAAAATAAATAAATAAATAAAAAAAAATACCCTCCACTCTGTCAAAAGCAACACTTCGTTGCAGGTGATTCACTAGTGGAGTAATTGGAATTGTGGAGAGGGCAAAGTCGTCACTCATACGTGACTGATGGAGGTGATAAACCAGGGATGGCTGTTAACTGGAAGTCGTTTCACGGTCAGCAAAGCACAAAGATTTAATCCGAAGTCCACTGAAGTCTACCTTCCCACCAAACTCCTTTATTTCACACAAAAAATGTCCCACAACATTCATATCATCAATCCTGCTTTTCAGTTTCGGTTTATTGGTACCACAGGAGTCTTCAATGAATTCTCGATTCTGATTGGTCAGAATTGGTCGATCAGATGATATGGTGAAGTCTCCAGTGTTAGTTTCTATCCTAGTTTCACGTGTCACACACGCTGTACTGGTTTCCATGGTAATAATATTTATGAGTAGGCGGAGTTCGTATAAAATCCACTGTTTTGAAGGAGAAGAGGTGTGTGTGCTGTTTGTCCCAAATCATCTACTGTCTTTGTGTAAAATGGACCTTTTATGAACTCTGTCATGTCTCTGGACTCTGGCCACGCCCACATCTAGTCACCGACGCTCAGTGTAACTCGAGTCTCTGGCTCTCATTGAAAAATGATCTCCGGTTGCTTTGTTGCTGTACTCTGCATTTCTACACAAGAGTATGCCGGTCCGAGTTAAACCACTAATCAAAAGCCAGTCAGGACATGAATCTGAAATGATTGACAGCTGCATATTTCAGTTTTAAAATCTCACGGCAATCCCTTCCCTTAGACTCGAGACTCCTGCGTACATCAGGAATCAGCGTTCACTTTTCTCGCTTGGCAAGTTTGAAGTTTGTACTGTTTTCACTTTGGTTTCACAGCATGATCTGGAGCGCATTAACACACAATCTAGTAATAAACAACAACTTGTGTGTTTTAATGGTTTATAGTAAGATTTAATGTTGTACAAGTGACAAGATCCTTTTCTCATTAATGTTACAGATTAATCTCTCGTTGTCTCTCTCGTTGTCTCTCTTTCTCTGTGTCTCTGTGTGTGTGTCTCTGTGTATGTGTGTGTGTCTTTCTTTCTCTGTCTCTCTCTCTGTGTGTGTGTCTCTCTTTCTCTGTCTCTCTGTGTGTGTCTCTGTGTGTGTGTGTGTCTTTCTCTGTTCAATTCGATTCAATTCCAGTTTATTTGTATAGCACTTTTTACAATAGACATTGTCTCAAAGCAGCTTTACAGAACATAAACATAGAGCAGAAGGTAAACATAATTAATGATAAAGGAATTAACGAATAATAAAAGAAATAAGAATTAACAGAATAAAAATTCTAGATTATTAGATGTATATAGTTCACAGTGTGTATGTATTTATTCCCCTATGAGCAAGTCTGAGGTGACTCAGGCAGCAGTGGCAAGGAAAAACTCCCTTAAATTGGTAAAGGAAGAAACCTTGAGAGGAACCGGACTCAAGGGGGAACCTCATCCTCATATGGGTGACACTGGGGTGTGATTGTAATATACAGTCAAACAAATGTTTTATTGGTGTAAGGATCATGGACTCTGTCTCTCTCTGTGTGTGTCTCTCTGTGTATGTCTCTCTTTCTCTGTCTCTCTCTGTGTGTGTGTCGCTCTGTGTGTGTCTCTCTTTCTCTGTGTGTGTCTTTCTCTGTGTGTGTCTCTCTTTCGCTGTCTTTCTGTGTGTGTGTCTCTCTCTTTCTCTGTGTGTGTGTCTCTCTGTGTGTGTCTCTTTCTCTGTCTTTCTCTGTGTTTGTGTCTCTATGTGTGTCTCTCTCTCTTTGTCTTTCTCTGTGTGTCTCTCTTTCTCTGTGTGTGTGTGTCTCTCTCTCTCTTTCTCTTTCTGTGTGTGTGTCTCTGTGTGTGTCTCTCTCTTTCTCTGTGTTTGTGTCTCTGTGTGTGTCTCTGTGTGTGTCTCTGTCTCTTTCTCTGTCTTTCTCTGTGTGTGTCTCTGTGTGTCTCTCTTTCTCTGTGTGTGTCTGTGTGTGTGTCTCTCTTTCTCTGTCTTTCTCTGTGTGTCTCTCTCTTTCTGTCTTTCTCTTTCTGTGTGTGTGTCTGTGTGTGTCTCTCTCTCTTTCTGTCTTTCCCTGTGTCTCTGTGTGTCTCCCTTTCTCTGTCTGTCTCTCTTTCTGTCTTTCTCTTTGTGTGTGCGTGTCTCTGTGTGTCTCTCTCTCTTTCTCTGTCTTTCTCTGTGTGTGTCTCTCTTTCTCTGTCTCTCTGTGTGTGTGTCTCTCTCTTTCATTGTGTGTGTGTGTCTCTCTCTCTTTCTCTGTCTTTGTGTCTGTGTGTGTGTGTGTCTCTCTCTTTCTCTGTGTCTCTGTGTGTGTCTCTCTTTCTCTGTCTTTCTCTGTGTCTCTCTCTTTCTCTGTCTTTCTCTGTGTCTCTGTGTGTCTCTCTTTCTCTGTCTTTCTCTTTCTGTGTGTGTGTCTCTCTCTTTCTCTGTGTCTCTGTGTGTGTCTCTCTTTCTCTGTCTCTCTGTCTGTGTCTCTGTGTGTGTCTCTCTCTGTGTCTCTCTGTCTGTGTCTCTTTCTCTGTCTCTCTCTCTCTAATTGATGTGAATGAACAAGTAAAATAAAAGAACAAATATTTAAATGTTTATGAGTTTAGATGGAACATGTGCTGCACAGGTCCCTGTGTGAATGAGCTACTTTTTACCTGTGGATCATGTTAGAAAGACCTATAATCGGCACCGTGCTGTTATGCAAACATAACGTACGCCTTCTGACCAATATGATCAAACATTTAACCACCAGTGTGGTAAACATTCTATAAAAATACAATTCGTTTATTGTCCATTAATAAATGAAACACTCATCATAGGCAAATCACTACAGTATAACCAGAACAATAATGTGTGAGAAAGCGGTCTCTGCTGCTGTCACTTCACCAACGCACATCATTTTCATATAAGCCCGAGGCCTGTGAAGTGCTTGCAATGTGCTACATAATGTGTGAAAAATAAAGGGCTCAAAAAAGCATTTTTCTGTGTGACTAAAACACACAAAGTCCATTCAAGTCTAACTTTTTTATTTTGTTAAATCAATAACAAGCCACTAATTTATTTGAAACCTAGTTTAGTTTTGGATTGAAAACTTTTGCTAAATTAAATACCGTATTGCAACTTTAGTATATACGTAGCTAATTACTTGCAATTATGTAAGTATGCAAGTACATTAAATATGTTATATTAATGTAAGTATTCTTAATGAGGTACTTGTATGTCTGTAAGAATGTAAGTATGCACAGAGATACAAAAAGGAAATAATTCTTCGTGTACTTACATGTACGTACTTATAGGTAAGAACGTGTGAATTAAAGTACAAATACTTTTCATCGTACACTTTTATACTTCTAAGTATTTAAGCACACGAGTAGCTAGTATGTGTAAAGAATAAAGAAACTTGGCAATGAATTATAAATTTGTAAATAGTAATTAGCTATACCACTTATAAACTTATAGTACTTTAAGTATGCAAGAGGTGTAACTGTATACTTAGCCAAGTGCTTACTATATACGTCGAAGTTAGAAAGAATGCGAGTGTATTAAAGTATAAATACTTTGTCACATTTATACTTGTAAGTAATTAAGCGTGCAAGTAGGTATGAAACTATATAGATTTGCAAGTAGCTCTAAAAGCTATAACTTCGTAATATATACTTTGTTACATCGTTATTAGCAAGAAAGAATTCAAGTATAAACACGTTTCTTTATTCACTTCTACACTGGTAAAGTATTTGTGTGACTAAGTACTTGTATACATGCAAGATTTTATAAAAGAACACACTTAGATGTGTTACTATATTTTTGTAAGAATTCAAGTAGCTATAGAAGTGTATACTTATATTAATACTTCAGTTATACACTTATATACGCCTGTAAGTGTGCGAGTGTACAAATAGATACAGATACTCTGAGTTACGATAGTTTGACTTACGATGACAAAGTTCACACGACGACAAAGACACACTGTCGCCTTGTCAGCTACCTCACCTCAGTCTCGCTAGTGATCGACGGACTGGCGCTGACTATCGTCGCCGTCCTCATCATCTGACAACTACATTAATGTAGCTATCATCAACCTAACGTTCTTCAAGTATGCAGAGCTCAGACAGAACCTTGGTGAGTACAATGCGATGCGATACTTTAATGCGTGTATGACACGTAGCTTTAGCGATTACATTTTAAGTTTACCATTAGTGTTTAAGGTTTTAAAGCAGATAGGATTATTTACTAAACAAGATTTCTGTTAGACTGCATTAGCCAAATGTACTGTCATTTGAATGAATAACACCTTACATTACACAACCCCACACTGATCAGCATTCTTTAAGACTCCTGTTTAGACTAGGTCATGGCTCGACTTGTGATGTTTCCTAGTAACGACACATCTCTTTTGTAACTCGGGGACTAGCTGTATTTAGATCGTTTTAGCTATACTTTATTCACTTGAGTGTTCACATGTGAAGTATATATACTGAATAATAGTGTACAGTTAGTGAAGTAACTAGAAAACTATTTAAATTGGTAATTAATAAATAAAGTCCAAAAAATAGAAGTGTGCTAAAGTACACACAAAGTGCTAAACCCCCCATATTACACTAAATTTGTGTGTCTGACTGTGGACGTTCCAGTTTCTCTTTATCATGAACTATTATGTTCTAACCCCAGCATGCCCCATGCTCTTTTATTCATAAAACATATCACAAAGTACCAGTGTTAAGACTTCATGTATATGTAGTGATTAGTGAGATTTTGTTTCTTTCACTTTTCAGTATACACAACCAGCAAGAAGCTGCAGAAGTCAATTCGCCACTTCAACAGTTTTTGTGTCAAGATGTCATCTTGCTAAACCACTACCCCCCATTAACACCCTTCCTGTTTCAGTGTGCAGAAACGTTTCCAGCCCTGACAGTAGTTTTTAAATAGCTCGCTGTTAGAAGCTATAGTATGTAAGAATATGTGAAAGCGAAAAAAAGGAAAGATTGAATTGGTAATATCTGAAATGTCAAGAACTCATGCAGTAACCAGTGGCACTAAAGTTTACATTCACAGCATTTAGCAGACGCACTTATCCAGAGCGACTTACATTTTTTTAAATCTAATTTTTAATCTAATTTTAATAATCATGTTGTTTGATACATACTAATATCTGCGTTATTTGCTTTAATCTGGCATAGCATACTAATTATTAGCAGGAATGAAAAATATGAGGGGGATAAATGACCAATTCTCTTTTTTTATGGTTCTAGATAAGGAATAAAATTAGCACATGTTCTTTTAACATTACTCATCAGGGCTTCTCTTAGACCAGATAAAATTCAGCAAATTTTAGGCAAAAAAATAAAACATTTACATTTATCAGATGACCTTATCCAGAGCGACTTACATTTTATCTCATTTTCATACAACTGATCAATTGAGGGTTAATGGCCTTGCTCAGGGGCACAACAGTGGCAGCTTGGTGGACGTAGGAATCAAACTCAAAACCTTCCGATTGGTAGCCCAACACCTTAAGCACTAGGCTACCTCATCCACATAAAGTCTATTTGTTATGAAAGCTCTATTATATTGACATGTCTGTTTAACAAGGTTTAAGGTTTCATAAACACACAAACACATATTTACTCATCAGCCGCATTCACTTTATCCATACGTTACTCGTCTATCAATAATTTTTGTGAGCATGCTAACTTATCCACCACAGTGAAGAAAAAATCCCTACTACAGTGTGACCTTAAAATCATAAAGGTTCCCTGTAACAGTTTCTAACCACAAACACACACTCGTCTTGGCCTCGGTCCAGCAGCTACGAGGGGATTCCACATGAATCAATTACATCTCACTGTGATAAAAACATGCTCCGGCCCTGAACTTGGCTTTAGCTCGGCCGTGTAGAAATATTCTGTGCCCTCATGGGAATTATTTATTTATTTATTTTTTAAAGAGTGGACTCCAGCAAATCAACCTTATAGAAGAGTGATAAATAATCCATCATCATCGTCAGACAGGGCAGTGCAAATGCCCTGATGGTCCTCATGGGAGTGTCTCGCTGTGGGTCTGTGGGAAGTTGGAGGACTTTCACTGCAGGGATTCAGCCAGGCTGCTATAAGGGACGGGACTGTGATGATCCCTGAGTCTCTCCAAACCAAATGAATCAGCTTTTTTCACTGCCATATAATTGGAAATGTGGAAAATCTCACCCTCCATAAACATATAATTGGCCCCATCTAGCATTTCCTTTCCCTGCGCACTGAGCATGCTCTTTACGTCAGCGGGCAAGACTAACGGACGTGAGGCAACGCGGAGACGACGTCAGTGCAGACAGGCCTGTATAGAAGGAAGCGTTTTTTATGAGGAACAAGACGCCCGAATCGTTGCTCGCTTTATTTGTTCTCATTTGCAACTCGAAACAATGAAAATGACGTTTTCAGCCAGAAAACACAATCAACTCCAACCACAGCCAGAGAGAAAAGTGGGGGGGGTATGGAGAGAGAGAGAGAGAGAGAGAGAGAGAGAGAGAGAGAGAGAGAGAGAGATGGAAAGTGGGTGCTAGTGAGAGAGAGTGAGGGGGCAGATAGCTATCTCGCGAGCTAGCGCGAAGATCGATCTAGCGAGATAGATTCTATCATTTCTAATGGAATCCGCTTTTCCCCTCCCTCTCTCTCTCTATCTCTCTCTCTCTTCTTCCTCTTTCCTTTTTTTCCCCTCTTTCTTTTCTCTCCTCTCTTTCCTCTTTTTTCCTATTTCTATCTCTTTTTCCTCTTTTCCTCTCCCTCTCTTTCCCTTTTTCCTCTCTATCTCTCTCTCTCTCTCTCTCTCTCTTTATCTCTCTATCTTTCTCTTTCTCTCTCTTTTCCCTTCTCTCTCTCTCTTTCACTTCCTTTCCTTCTCTATATATATATATATATAATCTCTCTCCCTTTCCGCTTCTCTCTCTCTCTCTCTCCATCTCTCTTTCCCGTTCCATTTTTCAGCTCTCTCTCTCTCGCTAGCTATATTTTCTCTCTCTCTCTTTCCCACTTTTTCCGCTCTATCTCTCTCTCTCCTCTACTCTTTACCATGCCTCGCTCTCCTCTCTCTCTCTTTTCCCTTCTCTCTCCTCTCTCTCTGTCCCTTCTCTCTCCTCTCTCTCTCTCTCTTTCCTTCTCCCTCTCTTTCCCTTATACTCTCTCCCTCTCTCTCCCTTTCCCTTCTCTCTCTCTCTCTCTCTCTCTTCTTCCTCTTCTCTCTTTCACTTCTCCTCCTCTCTCTCTCCTGCTCTCTCTCTCCTTTTCCCTTTTCTCTCCTCTTCTCTCCATCTTCTCTCTACTCTCTCTCTCCTCTCTCGCTCCTCTTTTCTCCTTCTCGCTCCTTCTTCTTCTTTATTCTCTTTCCCCCTTTCTTCTTTTCCCCTACTTTCATTTTCTTTCACCTTCCCCCCCCCTAACGGGGGAGGTCTGCTGATAAACTGATCTAGTCATCTCTCATCATTTGTTATCTGATTATTAGTTATTCTACGAAAAACCGCCAAATTTGTGAAATGTCTGCCCAGTGCTCCGGGTGTGTGTTCATGGTGTGTGTGTGTTCACTGCTGTGTGTGTGCACTTTGGATGGGTTAAATGCAGAGAACAAATTCTGAGTATGGGTCACCGTACTTAGCCGTATGTCACGTCACAGTCACGTCACTTAAATACACAAACCCCTTCCACACAAACAGGACCATCAGAAACGTTCTCCTGCTTCACTCAGAGCAAATACTCCACAGTTCTATATGATAGATGTACACATGGAGATGTTTAGGGTAAAGCTTACACATGTTGAGTGTTGAGTACGAAGGTAAGCACTTTACACCGCATTAAAGAAAACAAAAGGCAACAGAAACAAAGCTGAAATAATAATAATAACAACAACAACAACAACAATAATAATAAAAATAATCATTAGGGAAAAAGCTTTAAAGGGGATGAATGTGCAAATAAAATAAAATGAAATAAGTAAATAAATAAAATAAAGTCTTGTTCCCGGTAGGAGGAAGTTTATCATTTAAACGAGTCGAAGTTTGTCAAATCTCAAGACAAGTGAAGTGAAGTGTGTGTGTGTGTGTGTGTACTTCACAGGACATTTCATTCACTCAGCTGCAGTGACCCTGGTGCTTCCTCATCCTGTGTACTTTGTATAGTGTGCATCACAGCACGGCCACTCGGGACGAAATCTGACTGCAGGCGAGTTCAGATAATTACCACATGAGCAGAACTGAACTTACACGTGATAGATACCATGCCATGGTTTACCGAGGTAGCACATGCTAGTATACTCATCATCATCTCAAACTTTTCCATCTAAACTGTATAATTTTTGTCATTGCTTTGAGAGAGATGAAGAGATTAATAAAGAGAGAAAGAGAGGGAGAGAGAGAGAGGGAGAGAGAGAGAGAGAGAGAATGAAAGTTAGGATGTCAGACAGTAACAAATAGTACAGTATCGGCGAGCGTGGTTCTTAAAAATGAATGCAAGGTGCTGTGAATTTACACACACACACACACACACACACACACACACACACAGGTATACAGAGCACTGAGCACTGGGGCATTTCCTTTAGCATCACTCACTGCTATCGATCTATTCACGAGTCAAGTTCATGTAAGTAAGAGTTTTAAAAAATCTAAAATCAAAAATACAGTCATATATAATCTCTCGTCAGTATTTGCACAAGGGATTTACTGTTTAAACCGTAGCTAGTGAGAACAGGAAATAACTTGACGTTGAATATTAAATTGAAGTTGAAACTTTTGTTATTCATTGATAAATAAAGTGAATAAAGTAAACTTTGTCCTGGTTGCCTCACTATAATCACGCCTGTCTTGTTCACTATCGTGTCCCTGTTTAAAGAGCGCTATGTTTTCTTCTCTCCGTTTCTTTAGCAGACGACGGTGTAACAAGGCCACCTCATTATTCGGCTGAAAAGATCAGCACAGAAGCTGAAAGCAGCCAGTGTGACAAACACCAGGTATTATCTGCCAGAAGCCAAAGGCCAGCTAATTCATTAGTGTCAGGAAGCTAACAGACTTAAATGATGTGCTGCTGCCGGATAGAGATGCTCGCCATTATATGGGAAACTGAGGAAAGACTTTAAAGACAGATGCCGAGGAAAGATTTTAGAGCGTTACAGCTCAGCACGTGACCTTATTTTCCACATGCTTTTTCTCACGTCCGCAGCCAGATCCGGTACTGCTAATAGGAAGCAGTTCCTGATTCACTTGAATTTGGGTTAATTTATTCCTTACTAGGATTCGGGTTTAACGAGGAGGACGGGCTCGAGGGATCACGGCTTCCTCTGCAATTCTGACCTGATGTCTGATTGAAGGAAGATAAAGTCCAGCTTGTGTATTTTTAGGGTTCGTGAAAATCTGTGAATATAAAAAAAATAAAAGGTCCAAACTAGAATTTGTAATAGAATTTGTGTAAAAGGTAACAGATAAGTCATATCTCTTCCACTGAATTACACGTTCAAACATCACTCAGATTGACTAGATTAAATTTGGTTTGTGAAGTTATTTTTATACACCAAGTGATAAGAAAGGGAGCATGGTGGCTTAGTGGTTAGCACGTTCTCCTCACACCTCCAGGGTTGGGGGTTTGATTCCCGCCTCCGCCTTGTGTGTGTGGAGTTTGCATGTTCTCCCCGTGCCTCGGGGTTTCCTCCGGGTACTCCGGTTTCCTCCCCCGGTCCAAAGACATGCATGGCAGGTTGATTGGCATCTCTGGAAAATTGTCTGTAGTGTGTGAGTGAATGAGTGTGTGTGTGTGTGTGTGTGTGCGCCCTGCGATGGGTTGGCACTCCGTCTAGGGTGTATCCTGCCACAATGTCCGATGACGCCTGAGATAGGCACAGGCTCCTCGTGACCCGAGAAGTTCGGATAAGCGGTAGAAATTGAATGAATGAATGAAAGTTTTAAGAAACAGCATGACTGGGTGAGTGACAAGATCTCCCAATCTCCCAATCGGTAACATCAACTGTGGCATAGAAGGTAGGAAAGTCTTTTTTTATTTATTTATTTATTTATTTATTTATTTATTAAAGCAAACTGAGGACCTCGAACACAGTTTTAAACATGTGGTGTGTAATGTTTACTTTGTGACTGCAATGATTGTCGCCTGTTGCTACAAGGAAGGATATTTCAGAAAAACTTTAAAAAAAAACATAATAATAATAATAATAATAATAATAATAATAATAGTTTCTTTCATCAAACCCAAAAACAAAGTGACGTCTATTAAAGGGACGTGTGAGTAGCTTCGTTTTCTTGCCAAAGTCCGGCATAATCAACTATAATCAACACTCAGCCAAAACCCGCCTCAGCCTCTAATTTCCACATCCATGTGAAGGACAGAGTGATATAAAGGATACAGACAGAGGGCAGTGGGGACGCAATGAGATTGGGACGTGGGCACAGCTGCATGCCTGCCGAGGGGCAGCTTGTTATTAGGCTCACTGATCCTCATACAGGATGACAAGTGAAATGAGATATTAATGAAATCTCTTCCCCTCGGAGTCTGAGACATGAGGGAGGAGGAGAAGCAGACCTGAATGAGAGGAAACGTGTTAACTGGCTCCCTAAAAATATTCTATTATTCTGGGCGAAAGGGACTAAATATAAATACCGTCGGATACAGTGTGGGTCGCGTACGCGCTCTTTTATTTATCAGCACGCATGCTGTGAAAAGTGCAAAAGCCAAACGCATGTTTTAATTCTCACACCGGAGTCTGACGAGTTCTTGAAACGTGTGTGTTGCATGGAGGATGAGCCTCACAGGGTGCATGCAGATGTCGAAGTGTGAGTCTTATCTTGTGCTAGATACACCAGTGCGAAGAGCTGAATAAACACATTTATTACCGAGAGCTAATGTGTGAAAGCACCACTGTTTACACCGTATACACCATACACCATATACACCTGCTCCTAATCCAGTTCAACTGATGGACAACTAATGCAAGCGATTTGAGTTGGAAAGCAGTGAGATACTGTGACACTGTGTGCATGAGCACAGACAATAACACCAGATCCGTGTCACAGGAAACATTATAGGTCAAAGGAAATATCGAGACACACACACACACACACACACACACTTTGACAATTATTAAGGTCACTATGTTTTAAATATATATTAGACTGCATATTAAGAACCGCACAAGACCTAATCATGTGCTTATTACCGCAGTAGTGGCCTTTGCCCTATAATATTGTAAGATCAGCGAGCTTTAGGGAATCGCTATGCAATTTTGATGAGCGGACGCTTCCCAGGTTTAAAACGTGTCCTCTGTATCGGTTCAGGAAAGGTCACTCGAGCACCGCCACTTTCCCAGGTTTCTCAATGTAGTGTGTCGAAATGTGTGAAAATCAGCAGTGAGGTTAAAACCGTGTGAGGGGAAACTTTTAGTGATGTCTGCGGATTATATCCACTGTAAATCTTTACTGTATGTGTGAAGCAGGTTTCAGAAAGCTTTGACTTCCTCCGCTGGACGGAGCCCCCGGAGCAGACCCAGGACCTACTGCAGAGACGAAATCTCACAGCTGGCTTGGGGACGTCTCGAAATTAATTTCCTGAATTAAAAATTTACTGGGACTTTAACTCGGTTAATATACACTCAGTTGTACTGCTTTGAAAGGCAAATCCGTGCTGTTTATAACTGTATGTTTAATTCAAATCGAACGGCGGAAGGCTAATGTTTAGCTAAGCCTCTCGAACTGAGCTTAAAGCACACACCCTTTAATTAAACGACTAGCCGGGTGGAGTAAAGTGAGATGATTTGACTGCAGTATGATCATTTACAAACTCATACAATATACAAATAAGATTCTCCTTATCTCACTGCAACGGTTGCCAAATCATTATTGGGTAATATTCACTTAGGTCCGTGATCAGGTTAGTGCCAAGTTCAAATGGCAGCAGATTTATTTTTGGGATGTGGTTGAAATTCGGTTCTTACAGGTTAGAACGGTGCATCAGTAAGACCTTTCTATTACTGTCCAGAGTCAGGAAATATAATCTCCAGAATATAATCTTATAGTCTGCTATATGTGACGGACATATGCATAGCGGGGCCATCTGGTCAACTCTCGGTTTACTGATAGTTATCTTTCGTTAAAAGATGCTGAATTTGTCCTGGAGGGACATCGCTCGTCATTGTGCCTTTGTTTATGGCTCCATTCCGGTTTTAATCCTGCTAGATTTCCCCCAGACGGGGATGTGTTGAACCGAGTGTGGTTTTTATCTCGTCCACGTCTGGTCGTTATTTAGTTATCCTGGTAACATAGGAGCCTCGGAGTATGCTCGGTGGAACAGAAGGACAGAGACGGCTACAGTAGGTTGTCTCACTGAGACCCGTCTCCTCAGAGGTTTAACACAAGGTCTGAACACTGAGATTTCAATCCTGACTACGTCCAACGAGCTAAATAAACACTAGCTAACAAAGTTCTGCGACTTTAAAATGAAAATGGAATTTTAAGGGGGTCCAAATTTGCCATAATTACTCTTTTTTTATTTCATCAAATACAAAGTAAATGTGCATCAATATTCGAGCAGGGGAGCGTCAGAATTTACCTACGTCTGTATATCGACCTTATAAACTGCAGGCAGATTATTTAGTTATGTGAAAAATATAGCGCAGGGACAAACATTGATGAATAAAATAAACACATCTAGTGATGATAAATGTTCCCAATGAAACATCTGTGACTGGCTCTGAAGAAGAAGGAGGAGGATGATCATGTGACTCTTGACAGACGGCCAGGTTTCACACTCCGTTAACACGTCCCACAGCCTCTGACATGGACGAAATACTACTCACGATGAGTTTAAAGTGCACGCAGAAACTCTTCGCCAGGGTGGTAATCACTGGAATTTTCTATGATTAATCACAGAATTTCAAAGAACTTCCAAGGTTAGAACATTTGCTCAGTGACAGGGTTCAGATCTGGAGCCAACCGAAGGAACGTCTGGGAAAAAAAGCGCTCTCGTTTTGGCCGATGAGTAAAGCTTCAGTTTTATGATGAACAAAGAGATTGGATCATTGCATTTCTTCTAACAGGCCTTTTTTCACATATTTTGTCTTTTTTTTATTATTTAAAAGTCCACCAGTGGGCGTTTAGGGGAAATTTGTCTCACTGACCACTGAATGCCAACACAATGGAGCATGTAGGGTGGAAAAAAAATAGTGGATCTAGAGGGTTTTATGAACCATTGTGGTCTAAGTGATAATCATGGGGAAGAAGAGATGGCACACACACACACACACACACACACAAAAACAAACACAGTCTCAGTCTCATCCGGCTTGGGTCTAAGGCAAAATAAACTGGTGTAGTGGGAGACGGGCCAGTAAAGTATCAAAACATAGGATGGGCCATAAAAAGTAATAAATTATTATAAATAAATAAATAAATAAATAAATAAATAAATAAATAAATAAATTTAAAAAACGACATTAAATAAAATGAAAACAATAAAATAAAACCAATAAAAACCTTTTTTGTTTGTGTACAGAAAAGGTTTCCAATCATTAAAATGCAACTACTAAACAGAACGAAAAAGTTTGTGAAAAAAATGGCTATGAATAAATCTATTTATTCCTAAAAGGCATATTTCATTCAAATGAATAAATCAAATGTAATTTATTTTCAGTTCTTGTACACTACTGAAACCTATTGTAAGCACTATAAGCATTTTTTATGTCTATGGGTAAAGGCAAGGGGAGAAAGAAGCAGTTCCGTGCAGGCTATGAAGGATTTTGTACCTGGAACACAACTCGGCCGCTGGGCGAAGACACGCGGGTTACAGCTCGCCGATCCACCAGGTCTAACGCCTGCAGCGTGCAGGAGCCAAATGTAAACCTCAGCCTGACAGACAGAAATACAGAGATACACATACAGACGAAGTAAACAAATACACGACATCACTAATTAAAAAAAACGAAACATGATCATGATCTTTTTAACTACAGGAGAAATGATAAGGTTCCTATTAACCTCCAACCTTATTCAGAAACTGAATCGAGTTACAAGCAAACGGGAAGTGCTAGAAAATAGCAGCGTCTGTCCCTCACCTCAGAGATTTGCATTGTGGTGGTTTTACAGTCAGACGTGGTTAGGAAAAGCTGTATTCTGAGTAGAAAAAACCTCGGAATATAAATGGGAACGTCATTCGTCTCTGATCGTCTGAGCACAAGGTAAGTTTTTAGCAAACGTGACTAGCACGATAAAATAAGAAATTCCCTTTCATTACAAACAATGTGCTGTAGAAAAATAAGGGTGTATGCTCTGATATTAATGAGGTCGTCTTTTCTTTCCATTAGGGATAACGACTCGGTTGATCCAACCACAAACCAGTGCCAGTCTAAGATAAGAGCCTGGAGGACTTTTACTGTGGTAGAAAGACGACTCTCCCAAACCACAAAGATTTGCCCATTTGTACACCTTCGGTCTCTTACCCACCACAAAAAGCCACGCAATAACTGCTAGAGGTAATCATGATGTTTGTCCGCCTTAATTTTCCCTTAGATGATGCCTAGATGATGGCCGCTGTGGGTTCTTGGGGTTGCTTTTATTCAGAAAATAACATTTGGAACAAGGCCATCGATGCTGGAAAATAAGCAGCCTTGGGAAAAAAATTTTGAATAATACTTAGACAACTGCAGATAAGATTACTTTCATGTTCACTGGAATCAAATTAGCGGGGTCGTGATCCCAAAAACGGCCATAATTACATCATTTATATGGTCAAGAAAAGAAGATAAACTGCAACGCTAATAAATACTCACGCTATTAGGAGCTCATCAGGGACTAGAAGGGGAAAAAGAAAAGAGAATAAAATAATGAGCAAAAAAAAGTATATTCAGGTTTAAAAACCCATGAGGAAGAACACAAAAAGTGAGTGAATGTTCTGTAAGTGGAAACGCCTTGCTGATAGCAGAGGGTTCTGAGGAACAGGACAGGAAGGACAGAATAACTCCGAGCAAGTGCAGAGGGTCTGCAGGCTGAAACACCTCTCAGTCTCTAGAGTTTATACAGTAACTAAGGTGAGAAAAACCAAACACCTTCTGTGGGCTGAAAGACTTTGTTAATGTGAGAGATTCAACCAGGAGGAGAATCACCAGACCGGTCTGAGCTGACAGGAAGTCTTTAGTAACTCAAATGGTCACAAGTGTGTGGGGAAGAGAAAAGCATCTCAGAACACACAGCAATCAAACCTTGATGTGGATGAGCTACAACAGCAGTTTCCACCTCCATCAGCCAAGACCTGGCGTTTGAGGCTCTTGAAACCTGACGGTCTGCTGTTGTAGCTCCTTCTATCTCGATTGGAGTCCGAGTTCCTGCTGAAGTGAAGCAGCGCCAGTGAATGATGCTACCGGCACCAGGCTTCACTGTGGGGATGACGGTTCTTAGGGTTATCAGGTGTCTTGTTTTAGTGCCGAACACCTTTAACTAAGTTCTACCTCGGTCTCATCAGACCACAGTTTGCCACATGGCTTGGGGTGATTTTTAAGCAGGGTTGAATGTTTTATTTTTACATGAGAAAGGGCTTCTGTCTTGCCACCCCTACCCCACCGCCCAGACATGTGAAGAACACAATACATCTGTTGTTGTTTACAGGGTTCGTCCCTTGACAGCCTCTATTACGAGTTTTCTCCTTTCCTTCTTGGTAACAGTCGTCACTGTGGTGTACCGTTTTCTCCACCTGCTTATCGAGACCTTTAAGGTGTCCGATGGTTTTGGAAATTCGTTTGTACGGTCATTAAAATGTCACCTTTAAAAGACTAAAGTGTTAACACATCAGTGTAGGACGGCAGCTGGGAGCAGCAACAGCGAATGTCACATAAAAAAACAAACCGGCTAAAAGACAGGAAACCCTGAGGCCTTCTGCGATGTTTGCGTGCACGCTGTATGTCCTGTCTCACGCTCGTCTCTGTACACGTGATCCGTTTTAACACATGTTCCCTGCAGCTACATGATTATTTGGTTTTCAACTCTAAAATCGCATCATGGTCTGTCTGACTGCTGTGATTAGTCTTTACAGCCTGTATGAGGGTATAAGCAATAGGACCTTTTGTTGTTAGTTACGTTGATCCTTATGTGCCACATTTAGTGTGTGCATCTAGACACTTGTATCCAAAAGCAAATAGTCTGTAAGCATGTGGACGTCTGCATTTAAACGCGTTCCTCGTTCCAAATGTCTTGTAAGCCCTCGAGTGTTCTTCATCTCAACCACAACATCTCGAATCTCTCTGAAACCTGACGTAGGAAGCAACACGACAAGTTCAGCCAGTCACAATATTTGACACCCAGCTGTGGGAACAGATTGCTTTCTCACACTTTCAGGAAAAAAGGTAATGAACTGTTTCCTTCCTTGTTGCTGGGTTTGTGCTCGTAAAGGAACGGGTCCCCCCCCCCTGTTAAAAAATGAATATCGGGTATTGATCTCCTTCCTGAACCCTTGCACGTAAATCTTTAAAGTTAACATCTTCAACTTCGACCAGAATGAATTTAAATGCTAAATCTAAAACGTTTAACAGTCACCAAGTCTTCAAAAGCCGATGTGGAGAATATCGATAATAATGGTACTGGTGGGATTCCTCCCTAGCTTCATCTCAACATAAAAAGAGTGATGCAGCGGCACTTTATTGTTTTAGTCTGTCTGGCTCCCTCTTTTCAAACGGATCAGTTTTAACTTCAATGCTAAAAAGATCAACATCATGGCACCAACAGTTGTTGGGTCCAATATGTCTATTTTAATATTTTCATGTGTGTTCGATTTAAAGCAGGAAGGTTGTATGGACGAGTTAAACGTGAACGGCTCCTAGTTTCCAAAGTTAGGTGGCGAGAAAGCATGGTGAAATCAACGAATGCGGTCTGTTTGGTTTATGCAGCAAGTTATCGAGATTTAAGTAAAAGTACAAAATAATATGTAACGATAAAATTTACAGTGGTGTCAGAATTTAAATAAAAACAGAAGAGCAAAGCACGCCTGATGTACGTTATTTGTTCTCCGTTTTCTAGAAGTAAAGTTCAAATCGTTCCTGTGTTTGTTTGGAGTTAATTAAGAGAATGTTCACGTCCATCTCGCTCAGACCAAAAGTGTCTTCGATGCCAAAACTTCCCAACTCATAAATATGAATCAGGGTGAACTTTTGGTTTATCTGTCTTTTACAGGTTAGTTTTAAGAGTCTAGCTTTGCATCATCTCAGTGCACACAGCCTGAGTTCTAGAGATGGTGTTGCTTCGCTTATACGGTTCTGCTTGGGTTGTATTCTGTCTGACTAGTACTTGGCTAAATACTATTATCAAAAAAAAATGAACAGCGCGAGATCGATTCACCAAACTGTAACCTCATCAAGCGTTTAGAAACTTTCCCTCAGAAAAATCATCAAAATAAGGGCGAGGCGTTTTCTGTTTCGGTCCACATCATTATCATTCACGCTATTCTTAGACCAACAATAAACAGTTGCATGGAAAATATTCGCTTCTGATTGACTGAAAGTTCAGCACTTGTTGATCATTTCTTTCAGACCATAGCACTGCTGTATTCGCAAATCTGAATCGTCAAGTGCTGAGTAAAATGCAGTGCAAGGAAAATCAACTTAAAGCATTCTATTATTAACTGCGATGTAACCATGGCAACAAGTATAATCAAAAGTCTAGTTTGTATTTATACTTCACCATCTTTCACTTCGCTGACGTCTTATTTCCTGTTACAAACTTCATGTAGATGAATCGGGTGCTGAACAGTGCACAGTTTGTCTGTTTGGTTTTATTTAGATTAATGGATTTTGATTGCAATTTGATTGTCATTGCAATGTGTCACTATTTTGTGTCACCTTTAGAAATTGCAGGATATATATATATTTTGCTTAATTATATTTTAAATAAAATTAACTGCTTTACAAAAGTCGCAGGTCAAGTGATTTCACTCTGCCATTTGCTAGTTAGCTAGCAATGGGGCATGGTGTTTGTTAGGTGAGAATAATCAACAACTGGAAGCCAATATATATATATATATGTGTATGTGTGTGTGTGGTGTGTGTGTGTGTGTGTGTGTGTATGTATGTATATATATATATATATATATATATATATATATATATATATATATATATATACATACACACATACACACACACACACACATGTATATATATATATTACATGCTGTATATATGTTTACATATATATCTAGACATATTACATGATGTACATATGTTTACATATTTATCTGCACTTGTCAATTTGCACAATTGCTACTCTTTGCACTTGTGGTAAATGCCAAACTGCATTTCGTTGCTGTGAACCTGTACTATGCAATGACAATACAGTTTTATCTATCTATCTATTTATCTATCTATCTATCTATCTATCTATCTATCTATCTATCTATCTATCTATCTATCTATCTAAAGTGCCCCACATCCATGGTCACTGGTGTCGTCTGAAAGCTACTGATGAGAACTTAACAGTTAAATGGATTATCTATAAATTTGGACCTCTGTATCTCAAACATATATACAAATATATAAAAGTCAAATAATCAAATCAATCAATAATGTATATTTACACAGCTAGTAACTGCTGATATGGTGAAGCTTTCTGTAACTTTTATGGAGTCTCAGATTTCAGCATGTTGTAATAGTCAGTATGGTTTCTTAAAAAAAGTTTCCAAAAAAAAAAAAAAGATTAAATAAATAAAAATGAATAAAAAAACTATAATAATAATTAAAAATATGCATTCATTATATATGTGTGTATATATATGTATATATATATATATATATATATATATATATATATATATATATATATATATATATATATATAGTGTGTGTGTGTGTGTGTGTGTGTGTGTTTAATATACAGTGTATGTATATTATAAAGGCATTAAATCTAAAAAGCTAAAAGGTATCCACGTGCTGGACTTTAATAAATGTGCCCTGGTTATGTTTCCTTGCTGTTATAGAGCCTTATATAATGTTATGTCACTCACTCTCGGACTTCTCTGAATATGTCTTCTGAAGGTCTTTCAGTAGCTGTTCAGCGACAGCAGGCAAACATGAAGCCATATTCTGCTGAAACAACGTCATATGTATCATCAAATTAGGTTAATTTCTGAAATGTCAGCTATAAAACACGTGACTAAATATCTTTACCTTGAAATAACAACCGCTTTCTCTTCTCAGTAGAGGAACCTAACACGTGTCCTGATCGAATATCTAGTGCACTAGGTGAGGTGTACACTCCGCTACTCTAGTGGGATGTACCAAGTGTTCCAATTTAATGATGAAGGAGCGATTTGGGACCGAGCCTTACGAGCAGAAAGCTAGTTAGCCAGTTACTGAGTTTAAACGGTTATGTTAACTGTATTCACACGAGTTACTGCTGCAAATAAACTAACTTTAAACATCTGTTATTTGTTCATATATATAAAACGTACAAATTTAAGTATTTGTATAAAGGACCCATAAGTTTTCCCGCGTCACGAAACAAACATTGATCAAGAGGAAACGGAAGTGGAAAGGAAAGGAAGAAGAATTATGGGTATTGTAGTCCAATCGTTTTGTTTTGTTTTGTTTGTTTGCTATTTTAATCAGTTAATTGTACACGGCTGAGGGAATTTTGTTTTTAATATATTTACGTTAGCCATTTTAAGTGCTTAATAATACAATGTAGTGTTTAATAATCGCATAATCGCCTGAGATAATCTGTTTTATTGAAGTAAACGTGGAGTGTCACAGACACTGTGACAATCGTGGACAACGGCGCCATCTTGTGGACATGTTTAAAACTGCTGAAACTATTAAAATTATATTTTAACAAACCCGTTATTTTTCCCTTGAGGATGTTATTGAAAAATGCTATAAGGTTATAATTATAAACAGGTTACACTTTAGTTAAATAACAGCACAGTTTTTCTTCATCTGAAGCATTTATTGTAAAAAATGTACAAAAATACCATGTTATACAAAATATACAAAAACGCCATGTTAGAAAATAAATACATAAATAAATAAAATAGAAAAAAGCAGCATAATAAAAATAAGGTTTTGTGTACAAAGTAATTACAGTACAAACCTTTTAAATATTTATTTATAAATAAACAAAACACAAATTTCAAGATTTTCCTCTTTTAAAGATTTATAAGCACAATAATGATAATCATTAAAAAAAAAAAACTATTATACAAATTGTCCTATACAAACGATTTATAAAATACCGAACAGATTAAAAGTGAAATGTTTGTCGCGTTAAAATAAACTAAGTCACGTTTACACGTTGAACTCCGAACCGGTTTGAACAGAAACCTCGTTAATGAACGTTCTACACTTCAGGTAGCCCGAGCCGACGGGGGCGGTGAAGTCAGAGTGGAGCGCGCGCGCGCGGGGCAGTAGTGACGTGTGTGCGCGGTGTCCCCGGTGGCTCCGCAGATCGGACACACGTAGTTCCTCAGCACGGGACAGAGCACGCGCCCGGTGCGCGCTTTCAGCCGGTGGCTCGTGTAGATTTCTGCGCTTTCTCCGTTCTGCTTGCAGAACCCACACACGCTTTTCTCTGAGTTTTGCACAGATCCCTGGCTTTCTGGAGACCGGCGTCCACTGGAAGATCCCGGGGTGACATCAGGGAACCAGGGCGGCTCCTCGGACCCGGTCCACGAGTTACGTGATGAAGACTGGAGCCGCTGGACGTCTCCCGCGCGTGCCAGACGCGTCACCATGGCTCTGAGCCCCAGATAATCATGCCACATGAAGAAGTCCCTAGTGGGGCTGTTGTTGTTGTTGTTGTTGTATCGGGCTCCGGGGTCCTTCTGCATGGCTGTAACACCGAACAAGTGGAACGTCACGAGCCGCGCGTGCGCGCTCTGTATTTATACACGCGACCTTGCAACACTGTAACGCTGAAGGTGACTTTAATTCGCACCTGTCTCGCGCACACACAAACACTTTCGACTCATTAAAATTAATGCCACAACTTTTTTAATGGCCTTTTAACCTTCGTCCTGTTTGTCACCCGTTTTTACATAATGCACAGATGGGAATAAAATCTGATGCTCATCCGTATTATTCCTTTTACAGATATGATGACAGAAAGAAAATGTAAACAATAATAACAATAATAATAATATTAATAATAATAAAGTTGCCCACTATCTCGTGCACCTTTTATGCAGTATGCATCACTCATCTAACGCACGTGCATCCATGTATCTTTTTTTTTTTTTTTTGCTTGTACAATGGCCTTAGACAGAGAAGGTAAAATAAGGTCCCCATCAGGTCAGACTGTCTGATCATATGGCGCCATCAGTCCTCAGTCTCGGTGTCTGCGAAGGGCAGAACAACAACATTGTATCACATGTCAAATAAAGCCGGATTCACCCTTTATGTTCACGTGTAAACCCGGGGGCGGGGTTAGTTAGTATCGTGTAGTTTAACACTGTACAGCTTCACGTGCAAAATATATAGAGACATCATAATCTACATCTATTTCAGACTAAACACCGTCTAGAACCAACATCGTGGTGCTCGTGCGTCGGTCGTGACACATTTATGTGGCATTATGACGTCACAAGCCGACAGGTGAGCTGTTAGCTACTTAAAACAACAGTAGGTTTGTTTCTTCCACCCCCCCCCCTTTTTATTTATTTATTTATTTATTCCTAAGTGTTTCTAATCAATGAGAAATCAGATGAAGAAATAAAGGAGAAAGCTTCAGAACACAAAGCGGTGATGTGACAGTTTCAGTAAATGTTTACTCAGTATTTACTTTTACAGCATTTAGCAGACACATTTATCCAGAGTGACTTACATTTTTATTTCAATTTATACAACTGAGCAATTGAGGGTTAAGGGCTTTGCTCGGGGCCCTGCAGTGGCAGCTTGGTGGACCTGGGATTCGAACCCATGACCTTCCGGTCAGCAGTTCAACACCTTAACCACTGAGCTCCCACATCCCACTGTATCAACAGCTACCAAACAATGGTGTAAGTTCACTATTAATGCATCCCATAGAAAGCATTTTAATACATCAGTAAAACATTAAAAAATAAAAAACAAGGAAATCTGTCGATATTAAAGACACACAGCTTTTACTGGGCTTTCCTGTACACTTTTATTTATTTTTACTAAAAACAGAAGAAAAAAAACTGTTCACATCAACAATTATCCTTATAGGAAACGCGGTATACGGAAATATCTGTACCGCGAAAATAAAATACAATATTAAAAATGATCATAAAGAGAATCAGATATGGAACAGTGCTGATTAGGAGAATGTCACTGGCTTCGCTGCAGAAAGATCTACGTTTGGTTTGGTTTGGTTAAACTAATGTTGTCATGCTCAATCTGCTGGGTTAAAAAAATAGAATGATGAATGGAAATAAAAGCAAGATGGAAATTTGGCTTTATATCCATCCTCCTGCTTCTGTGACCAACAAGCAAAACATGGCGTTCGTTTTAACGGTCAAAAGTTTTTGTTTGTTTGTTTGTTTTTACAGTACAGCTCAGTCAGCACTGACCGTAAACAAGAAAATTTAAAAATAAAAGCTCACTATCTTTATATATATATATTAAAAAAAACAAAAAAAAAACTTCAGACTAAGTCATTCTGATGTAATGGACTGTACAGGCACACGTATAGACGATATTTATAATAAATAAGAATTTTGGCCTTGGAAATGGTCAAGAAACGTCAGCTTTTCTACAGAGAATAAAATATGACCAGCCCAAAGATAGAGCTCCTGCTGAAGCTTCAGCTTGGAGAAAATGCAAGGATAAACACATACACACACACACACACACAGAGAGTTTTGTTTTGTTCAGACATGAGCAAAAGCCAATAAACGAAACTAGAGAGAGCTGCTAAACAAATAACATATGTAGGAAATGATGCAGACGTGGCGGTGTGTGAGAACGATGTCTGTAACGACTCGGAATAAACATAAACAGAAGAAGAACAAAAAAAATTGAGCAGAGAGTTCGAACGCATCTCTTGCACCGACGTCACTGAACTGGGCTGGCAAACTTCCCATCATGCCTCACGTCTCCGGCCACAAAAAAGACACACATGTCCTCCGTCCTCCAGCTCTCCGTCCAGGCAGAGTGGGTGTGGCTTCTCTCTCTTTCTCTCTTACTCTCCCTCTCTCTCTTTCTCTCTCACTTACACACACGCACGAAGGAGGCGGCCGTCTCAGCGTGGTGTCCCCTAGTGCAGGTGGAATTCTGTACAGGAAATGGATGGTGGTGTTTAGAGGAAATAGATGAAAGTGTCTCTGTGTAGAAGGGGTGGAGGAGGAGAAGGAGGAGAAGGAGGAGGGGTCGGGGTTAAACGTCTGTGGAGAAATAGAGCGTGTTCCTCTTCAGCTCGGCGAAGGAGATGGGAGGATGCTGTAGGTAGTAGAGCAACACCTGGACCTGGGGAAGGGAGACGGAAAAGACGAGCGTTATCATGTGAGCTGAAACTGTTACTGCACTGCTGAGTCTTGTTAAGAGCCAGAGGTGGACAGCTCACTATGGCACACACAGCTTTAGACACTCGGGAGCTACTTAATGTGATACAGAAATCTTCAGCACTGGTCACTATTTCTGTATTTCAAATGACGGCCACTAGTCTGCGCTGTAAGAACAATGAATGCAGGGTCAAGGTGGTGCTTGAGCTGGAAAACCTGGGCATATTTGTGTGAGGTTGTGTATGAGGTTTTGTTTGTTTATGTGTGTATGCGAGAATGAGGGTGTGTGTGTGTGTGTGTGTGTGTGTGTGTGTGTGTGTGTGTGTGTGTGTGTGTGTGTGTGGTGCTTTTTAGTATTCTTTTTTGGATTGTTCAACTTTAAGATCACATTACAGTGTTAATATTGAGTAAATTCAGGCCACAAAAGAATGAACGAGAGAGAGAGAGACAGTGTGTCTGTCTGTGTGTGTCTGTGTGTGTCTATGTGAGAGTCTGTGTGTGTAAGTGTGTTTGTGTCTATGTGAGTCTGTGTGTGTGTGTGTGTGAGAGGGACAGTGTGTGTGAGTGTGTGTGTGTGTGTGTGTGAGAGACAGTGTGTGTGTGTGAGAGAGAGAAAAAGTGTGTGTGTGTGTGAGTGTGTGTGTGTGAGAGAGAGACAGTGTGTGTGTGTGTGTGTGTGTGTGTGTGTGTGTGTGTGTGTGTGTGTGTGAGAGAGAGAGAAAAAGTGTGTGTGTGTGTGTGTGAGTGTCTCCCACACTGCCAGGTCCTTTTGATTAAAGAGAAATAAATGACACTGTAAAGACTCTGATAGAAATATGGCAAAGAACTGGTTATATGTGGCAAGCTAATGGGTAATCT
>NC_062543.1:11131027-11143527 GCF_022655615.1 Tachysurus fulvidraco
AGAAGAAAGAGTAAACGTGAAGGCGAACGTGTCGGACCACGGCCTCTTACCCCGTTCATCTCAATCACGTCCACGTGCCAGTTCTTGGATTGTACAGTCTGTGGGTCCAGCTGAAAGAAAAAAAAAAAAATCATCAACAGTGATTTCATTCACCCCCCCCGACACACACACACACATTTAAAGTCTCTTTCAAGAGCAGAAAAACTATGGAATTAATAAAGAACTTGCTCGGGCTGATAATACCACAGCACACAGTACGAGGAGCGCAAAATCTCCACCTGACGTGCTGTAGCAGGAAAATAACTCCTTAAAGTAACTCTGTTTATTGTGGCTGGATCCCAGCACTGTATCACATGCGTCGTCCTTAATCCTTATTAATAATCATGCCATAAACATCAACACCCCCCCCCCCTCTTTTCTATTTACCTCCTGCATGGGAAATCCCAGAGTGCATCTAAAAATGAAACTGAAGGGAAGGACAGGATCTCTGGGAAGTCAACAAGCCGAGAAGTTTTGTTTCTCTCTCTCCTCCATTCTAACAGTAAACTCCTAATGACGTTAACTTGACTGCTGTTCTACACAACTGCACTCTGAACTGCGGCACATCTGTTCAGGTCCGAGTTTACAAGCTCCAGATGCCCTCGCACTCACAACATGGCATTCGCACGTCAAATACCTCAATCGGCTTTAGGTCGCAAAAAAGAACTGGACTGAAGGCGGTGTTGGATCCATTAAAGTTCAGCTAGCGGAACCAGACGCTGTGGAATTCACCCGTTCCTCTGCACTCGGTTCCCATGCTGTTCTGGGAGAACACGTGTCACGTATGACGGACGAGAGGAAGCACGTCTGAAAATGACCCGTCAATCAAACCTGAACACGTAATCACCGCCACTTCTTTAATCTGTAACTATTAGAATAATCGTGTGTGTTACATGGAGATCTTTCTGTGCTGACTGACTGTTTGCTCCATCACCTTGTCCAACGTAAAGGTTCTGTCACGAGCATTAAGTAGTGAACTCTTAAAATACAAGTTTATTGAATAAGTAAAATATCCGTGTAGCTCCATATCTACTCATCTGTTTGCAAAGCCATCAATCTGTCCTGTCTATCCATTCATCCAATATGTCTAATCCTTCCATTGCATCCATTCATCCATCCATCAATCATTCTGTCCAATACACTCATCCATCCATCTATCCATCTAATCCTTCCATCATTCTATCCAATCGATCCATTCAATCAGTCCAATCATCCATACATCCACCCGCCCTTCCTATTATTTCTATCCCTCTATCCAATCCTTCTATTACATCCATCCCTCCATCCATTCATTCCAATCCTTCCATCCAATCAGTCCAATTCATCTGTTATAACCATCCATCCATCCATCCAATCTGTCTAATCATTCTATTACATCTCTCTTTCCATCTAATCCATCCATCGATCCATCCAGTCTGTCTAATCCCACTATCACATCCCTCTCTCCATCCATTCTTTCTAATCCATCCATCCAATCAGTCCGATCCATCCGTGTAACCATCCCTCCACCAATACGAGCTATGCAGTCGACCTTATCATTGCATCTGTCCAATCCATCAAGACGTCCTTCATCTATCCGTCCCCTCGCGTGTAGGTGTTGGTAAGATCTGATCATGTCCCAGAGCACAAATTCGGAGCCAACTGAAACCTACAGTATGTGTTTCTAAGCAACCACAGCTTACTGTCACAAGGCTTTGCTTACGCTGGCAGGAAAACTCTTCGATGCAAAAATTATTAACAGGAAATGAAATTATTTTTTGAACACTTGATATGATATTGTGCCTGAAAACAACATAACCGAGAAGCATGCCTACTAGTCCTATATTAGTACGTATCAAGCAAACGCTCTGAAATAACTCCTCTTGAAAATAAATAAATAAATAAATAAATAAATAAATAAATAAATAAATAAATAAATAAATAAATAAAAAGTCCTGGCTCTTGTGAGCCTACATAAAAATGTTAATGTACTGGCTTAACCTTGACTTAAGCCCACGTGTCCGAGGATCTCTCAGACGAATAACTAAAGCTTCCCTGTTCTATCCTTCATCTGACAACTCAATAAATCTTCCCCAATCCCTTTTCTTTAAAGCGTCCTCTCTGCAGTGATGAGCCTGGATTTATTTCCGTCCTTCCTGCTTTTTCCTGGATTAGGAATAAACATCAGAGAGGGAAAGCTACGAGAGGAAAGAGGAAAAGGAGCTTCTTGAGATCGGAATGGTTTAAATTTATGACTCGAGACCTGCCTTTTTTTTTTCCCTCCCAGATCTGGGCACGTTGATCGGGAGAGGAAGCGTGTAGAAAATCTGTTGGATCTGACACGAATAATTAAACATGCCTGCAGGGAAAGTTAGAGCAACTGTGTAAGAGAAAGTGTCCTGTTAGTCTGCCGTCTGTTTACGTACACATCTGTCGATAAGAAGATACAGGGATATGAAGAAAGCAAAGAGAATATCGGAGAGAGAGAGAGAGAGAGAGAGAGAGAGAGAGAGAGAGGAAACTCTATCGAATCAGCCAGATTAGTTATGAACTCGCATGACCTCGGTTTTTCCTCAGGCCGATCGTCAGTACCGACAAATCAAATCCAGAGCGCGATTATCGTCGAGCGAACGCCTGCGTGGCATTCGGGTTCTCGGGAAAACAAGCTGGTATGGAGCATCAGTGTTGATTACTGTTTCAGTAAACAAGCCTTCGTGGTAATTAGAGCTGGGAACCACAGAGTAATGCAAATCAAAAGGTTCATGTCAGGACTTGGTGGTCTACACTGAAGTACCCCATGGCACTCAAAATCGAGCTAATCGTCTAACCGTCACTTTCTTTGTTTCTGACCCGATCGAGCCTCCTGCGAAAATCACTGCTGCAAAAAACACAAATTAAATATAATCCTGTAATGCCCCTAAATGACGGCCCCCTCATGCGCTCCTTTATACACTCGAGCAAAAGTACGGAGCGCAACGTTCAACCCCTTTATTAAAAAACTCTGCGAGGAATGCATCGTTCTGCACTTCCCCTGTGGGAAAGGCGCGTTCTGGGGGATACGAAACCACAAACTGCACGGCTCGGGGATTTATTTATACAGTGTTCACAATCGATTCGGATGAAGCCAGACTGCATGGCCGTGCTGGTTTACAGTGAGATGAGAGAGCGGTGCATGGAAAAATGCTGGCCTTTAAAGCCTGTGAGAGAAAGAAAGTCCTCGAATCAGGAGTTGGGAAAAATGCCCTGAGAGACTTTAGAACGAAAGCACGTCGTTCCTGAGTGACATCTGGGCCGAATGAGATACGCGTGCTATTTAGGGATCACGTCTTATTGCAGTAAAGACTCAAAAGTTCGCCTAAGCACCGTACGCCAAACAGGTCTTACGATATCGCACGCTAAGTATCGATAGCTCAGCTGGATGAAAGGATCATCTCCAAGACCAAGTGGCCATGTGTTTCGGAATGGTTGTAACGCTAATATGGGATGGTCGTGCGATGGATAGATAATTGCAGTGATAAATTTGTGATGACACTAAACTGAGTCGTGTTAAATATATTGTGACAAAAATGAAGTGAAAAAGAAATTGAAATGTTTAAGGGGAAAGAAAGAACAAGGAAAGAAACTTATGTAAGTGATAACAGGACACGGGACTGTGCTGAGAATAAGAGTGATGATCGTACACCTGTGAAGTAAATGACGTAACTAATGATTAACTCCCAAACAACAGAAGCACGGTGGTGGCGGCATCGTGCTATGTAGCTGTTGTGCCTGCAGGTGACTGTTAAGCAGCTGAGGATTTGACCCCTTTCACTGTTTGACCCCCGAGTCAGCGAACGAACGGCTTCAGAAGACGATGAGCAGCGTTTTGAAAGTTAACCTCGATTGAATTTTTCTACGTCACAAAAAAAAACAGTATTTTTAACAGGAGTGTAACTGCAATTTCTTCTTCCCATCAGCCGGTCAATCCCATCGCAGATCATAAGTCGTATTTCCACTGAGTCTTACTCCGGCTTCTGGGAAATGACGTGTGTATAAAAAGCAACAAGAAAGCCATCATTGAACTGGATATACTGCATGATGCATGAATAGGTCAGGTCTGCATGGATTTCACAGATAAGAGCAGCTTCTCTATTTTTCCTTTCTTACTTCTCACGTCGTTCTGTCAGCCTGATGCTTAGTAGCGCAGAAACACTGTGTTCTCTGACTACTAGAACCCTCTTTCTTTGTGTGTGTGTGTGTGTGTGTGTGTGTGGAGTTGGAGTTTCAGTGAACAGAATGCTGTGTGTGCTCAGGAAGTCATTGATTCTCGATGATCACACACACTGAGCCTCCTTACTGACACCAGACATCAGAGTAAGGATGCCAGGTGCAGTCGGTGAGTGCGTGTGTGTGTGTGTGTGTGTGTGTGTGTGGTGTAGGTCTTATCTGAGAAGTGTGTCCTGCTTTAGCCTGCACACACTGTCCCCAAACCCTCCGTCCCCACACACGCATACCCCCAACAATATAGATTTCAAATACACATCTCTCTGTCTCTCTCTCTCTCACACACACACACACACACACACACACACACACACACACACACACACACACACTTGAAGTCTACAGTATGTTCCCTGGAATCTGAAGATGAACCCAGACAGAAAATAGTAATGAGGTCTAAGAGCGAGTGTATTTCATCTCTTTCACAGCTGCGCTTGTACAGCTGCTTGCTTACACACACACACACACACACACACACACACACACACACACACACACACACACACACACACACACACACACACACACACACACACACACACACACATACACACAGACGCGAGGCCAAGCACACACAAGCGCATATGTATACTAAGCTATGTGCAGGCACGTGTCTTGAAGTGTGTTCACATGCAGAATTTCGGCAAAGGGCCAACGATCCGTCTTTAACTCCAAACACTTGATGCTCTGAGCTGCTGCAGCGTGATCCGCGTATTTTTAGGAACTAGCCGGATTTCCAACGTGAACACGTTCATTCTTTTGTGGCCTGAATTTACTCAATATTAACACTGTAATGTGATCTTAAAGTTGAACAATCCAAAAAAGAATACTAAAAAGCACCACACACACACACACACACACACACACACACACACACACACACACACACACACACACACACACACACACACACACACACACACACACACACACAAAATACACTTCCACTATCCCAAGTCTCAACGTTGTACTGAGACAATAATTAGGTGCACACACTAAGCCACTTGTCCGGCTGATGATTGTTTCGGGATCTCGGATGCTTTTCCAGTGAAATAAAAAAAACCTGACTCACACTGTTACTCGTTAGCGTTCTCATCATCGTCTGTCACAGCAAGATGCGAAAGCTGTAAACGTCCCGATGACGACGTTAGAAGCCACGTGAGTCGTCCGAAAGACTCATCCGCTGTGTCGAGAAGCTGAAGCTCATAACCCTGATGGATCGAGCACTAAATTTAACGCATGCACAATGAACCCATCAGGTAATGAAGATGGGAAGGAGAAGAGCAGCTGTGACCTCTGAGCAGGAAAGGAGCAACATGAACATGGGGATCCTTTTAAAAAACAGCCGAGTGGGATTATTGGATCCAAATCCCCAGGCAACCTAATTAGCCCAATCAAATATGCCAGTGTGTGTGTGTGTGTGTGTGTGTGTGTGTGTGTGTGTGTGTGTGTGTGTGTGTGTGAGAGTGCCTGAGGGGGTGCTGCGCCCTTAACTGGGCCGGAGAAGATTTATGCCGGCTGTTAAAGCGGCCATTAGAGACAGACTGGCATTTTAAAACTTTTTAAAAATGCGTGGAGGTGGATGATGGGATTTCATTAAGGATTAAGAATCTTGCATGGTGTACAACCTCTCATCTCACCTCTCTTTCTTCCCCCCTCTCCCCCTGTCTCTCTCTCTCTCATATATACAGTACATGGTATGAATGATGGGATTTGATGGTCAGACGCAGTGGTGACCCGGTCAAGAAAAGAAGGTCATTCATAACCGGAGCAGCGTACACACACCTACACACCCGACCTGCTGGGCCTCAAAGAGCCATTCAGGGCGAAAGAGTGCAGAATGTGGGGCGAGTAAAAAGGTGTGTGTTTGTGCGAGTGAACTGGAAAAGGTCACACAGAGGGACGGCAAATACAGCTTTGTTTATACGGATTAGTGTGTGTGTGTGTGTGTCCTGTCTGTGTCAGAACAGGTCACTGATGGCTGTAACGTGTGTGTGAGTGCCTGCATAAGCACTAATCCCCAACATGGAGGTGTGTACTGATCCCCTTCTGCACACTGGAATAAGAAAGCTGCTGACTTCAGATCTAATCAATAGCCTGTGTGCTGGTGTTATGTTTACAGAACAACTCAGTGCTGATCTCTGTCCATTACATCTGGAGCACTGATGCTAAAGCAAAATCCTCCGTACTGATGACTGACCACATGCCTGAACACCGAACTCCACACACCTGAACACCGCACACCTGAACACCGCACACCTGAACACCGCACACCCGAACATCGCACACCCGAACACCGCACACCTGAACACCACAGATCTGCATGGATTCTTTAGTGAAACGTGTCGCTCTTTCTGAGGAGACGCGAGTCTTTTAGTGTGAATACTATCTGTGGCCTGAATGCTGGAGTCTGCAGTCACAAGCAGTTCTGGACTCAACATCACAGGTCACATAGAATGTCTTCTAATCTGTGGATCGACTGCGTAATAATACGACAGGTCTGATGTGTCACACCCATCTGATTCTGAAAGATCTAACCAATCCAAATCTGACTAATATAACCAATCCAAGTCTGACTAATCTCACTAATCCAAATCTGACTAATCTGACTAATCCGTCTGATCGGACTAATTAATCCAAATCTGATTAACCACCAATCCAAGTCTGACTAATCTTACTAATCTGAGTGTAATTATTCTAACCAATCCAAGTCTAATTAGCCATCCAAGTCTGATTAACCAATCCAAGTCTGACTAATCTAACCAATCCAAGTCTGACTAATCTAACCAATCCAAGTCTGACTAATCTAACCAATCCAAGTCTGACTAATCTAACCAATCCAAGTCTGACTAATCTAACCAATCCAAGTCTGACTAATCTAACCAATCCAAGTCTGACTAATCTAACCAATCCAAGTCTGACTAATCTAACCAATCCAAGTCTGACTAATCTAACCAATCCAAGTCTGACTAATCTAACCAATCCAAGTCTGACTAATCTAACCAATCCAAGTCTGATTGGACTAACCAATCCAAGTCTGATTAATGGAACTAATCCAAGTTCGTTATAAATGAACTTCAAGTCCAAATTCCTGCCTGTGCAAATCACACATTCACTACAGATACAGTAGACTGAGATTAGGAGGAGAAACCCCGGAGTATCTCTTTAACGCCTGACGACTGCTCTCAGGTCAGGTCTCAGAGCTGATCCGGTGATGATGTCACACTGTTGACCAGGTGATGCCAGTTAATGCCACAGACCTGAGATCAGACAGGTGGCACAGAGCTACAGAGAGCTTTTCCATAATCCACACTAAGCTCTAGGTCAGTGGAGAAGAACAGATACACTCCTGACTCAGCACCTCTGCTGTAAAGCTGTGCCCACACACACACACACACACACACACACACACACACACACACTCCTAAATAATGTACATACATTCTGTGTTGAAATTCCTGACAGCATGTTTCCTGCATCTCAAGTGGAGAGGCCTAGATTTCTGGGATGTGCGAACACACACACACACACACACACACACACACACACACACACACACACACACACACACACACACACACACACACACACACACACACACACACACACACACACACACCTGGGAAATGAGTCATGCTGCAGTGCACAAAACCAAAGAAGGAAAAATAACACAGCTATTCCTGAGCTATGAGTGATCTAGTGATGACCAAACTGACTCCATTAATACAGTAAAAATTGTAGTGCACTAAAGTGTAGTGAGAGTCGCCGGGAAAAAGATTGGGACACAGCCCACAGCAGCTGTGGTGCGAATGGAAACACAAACCGTCTGCTATTCAGCACCACTGTCCTGACACTGGAAACAGGTGTGTGTGTGTGTGTGTGTGTGTGTGTGTGTGTGTGTGTGTGTGTGTGTGTGTGTGTGTGTGTACGGACAACTGTGTAAGAAATTCTCATCTGTTTGTGATGTGTGTATAAATGCCAGTTAATGTGCTTCATTAGCAGACTCTGAAGAAGCAGAGGTGATAATTAACCTGTAAGTGCATCTCACACACACACACACACACACACACACACGATCACTCACTCACACACACCCACACACACCCCTGGGTCAGGAGAACAAAGCCACAAAGGCAATGATTGGTAGAATAGAGGCGAAGCGGAAAGAGAAAGATTAAAGCCAATGGGGGGAAAAAAAGAGTGAGAGATGAAACTAGAGAGTGGAAAAGAGAAAAGGACGAACTATGGATCACTCGGTGCCTCGAGCGACGAGAGCCGGAAAAAGTAAGACGAGCCACAAACAGATCTTCTGTTTTACACACACACACACACACACACACACACACAGACAGAGTAATGCTGATGTACAGCTGCTCTTTAAACTCCGAGCGAAAGCCCACAAAAACAACACAACAGCAACTACACGGTGAGCAGCTGGCAGTGAACGACAGAAAGCAGAGGAGAATGAACACGTCGTTAAGAGAGATAGTAACCTTCTGGCGGAGGAGTTTACTGCGGACTCGTCCCCACAGCTTAGCGCCCGTGTTGGAGTGGCTCTTGGTAGCGGGAGGTTCGTCCACGCAGCACCGTTCCTCCAGGCGCTCGCACACAGAGTTCAGGTTACAGTCCGTGACCACGATCTCAGTCATCCTGACTTCAGAATCCGAACGCACACGATACGCCGCGAAACACGAGGGTGACTCGCCCCCAACGCGTCCCAACACCACAGTATCCAACAGTTCGTATATAAAAAAATAAAATCTTCCCAATTCCCCCACCAAAAAAAAAAAAAAAAAAAAAGAGAGGGAAAAAAAAAATACACTGAAAAAATAAGAATGAAGCTCAGTGTGTAAATTTCCAGCCTGGGATAGAGTGATGAAAATGAGAAAAGTGATCAAGATTCATTCTGGAGGAAACGTCCTGCTGGAGCTGCCTGCATCTCTCCTGCTCCTCTCAGCTGCACTCACGATCCGATTCCCAGCAACACACACTTACACACACACCCACCCACAGCAGAAGGAGGAGGAGAGAGAGAGAGAGTGATGAGGGGAGGAGGGAGGATCGTGAGAGCTGCCATTTCTTTCGACAGAAAGGAAAGTAGATGGAGGTGAAGCTGAAAATAAAACAAGTTTTTTTTTTTGATGCACCGCTTTGTTTTTTTTGTTTTTTTTTCTGTTCGTCTTTGTCCCGCTCTCTTTTCTCTTCCCGGACAGCTGTGCAGGCTGTTTTATTCGGCGTACTATATCTCTCATCACAATCATCTCATATTACTGATCTCTCCTTCCAGCTGTCCGTCAATCCGTCACCTGCTTTCGCAGTCATAATACACGATAGAGGTGTTAATACTCGGTATTAATCACGTTATAGCGCACGACCTACTAGCTATAACTAGTTATACCGAAACTCCATTTAGAACGGAAAGTTTAGGAAATTCCAACATGTGGTTAAAGGGTAATACTGGGTTCTTTGTTTACTTTTGGATTTTTAACGAAAGATTAATCGCATTCGATTTCGCATCCCGGGAAAAAAAAAAAAGAGAGAGAGAGAGAGAGAGAGAGAGAGAGAGAGAGAGAGAGATTCCTTCATCATCCTCGCTGAAAGTGACGGGGAAAAAATATATATATTTAAAACCTATCCGAACCGGACCGTAGCACTTCCCTCCACCCTGCATGGGATCTCTCCAGACGGCTGCGGAGAAGGAGGGCATGTAAGGAAGGACACTATTTTTAAAACCGAGGATGAAAAAAAACTAAAACAAAAAAAAATAAAGTGGTGGCCTCGTTCTGGGTCTGCGTCATCATGCCTAGGAAGGAATGTTTGGGAAAAAGGGGAGGGCATGAAAAAAAAAAAAGGAATGAAGGGGAAAATAAAAAAAGTCAGTGATTTAGGGTTAAGGTGATATGAAGTCCAGCTCGTGGTCCAGCCGTGATCACTGATCACAAGGACACGTGACGTGTTCAGACTTTCCGGGACATTGAGAAATGAGACTCGGTGAAGGAGTGGTGCTTATTCTTCTGTGTTTATCCCCAGGAGCAGGTGGAGGAGCTAATGCCTGAGTGCAGATCTCTACAGCTGAGACCAAAGCAAGGTCCAGACACTTAAACGTCTGCCCTCCGCACCTGAAGCCTGCCTGTTACTTATACGTCTAATAAAAACGTCTGTAAAGCCTGACACACACACACACACACACACACACACACACACACACACACACACACACACTGGTGTGACCACAAGCTCTGAGGCAAGTTCCTTCCTTCTGAAACATCACTCGACGTTAACCTCAGACTTTAACTTCAGGCCCTGTGACTGCACGTCTGCTTGTGGTGGGAAAAAAAAAAAAACAGTACAAGACCGGAGAGGAAAATGAAATGATCCGATCACGTGGCATCGGACCGGACCATTTTTTCCATGTTGACGGCTTCAGATTCTTGTTCTTGACTGACGGGAGTTGGACCTGAAGTGCTCTTCGGCTGCTGTAGCTCATCATCCCTCGAGGTTGTGTTACGAGATGCTTTTCTGCTTAACACGGATGTAGAGAGTGTTTGTTAGCCTGGCTGATCTGGTCTGATCTCTCTCAGCAGTGACGTTGGAGCTGGCACTGGACCACAAAGAGCTCGATGGGGAGATGGAGATAAGAGATGGAGAGAATGATATGAGGAGGATTGAGAAGGTTTCAGACATGGATAATCATCTGATTATTGACCAAGGAGGAGGAGAATAGTAGTGATAAAAAAAACTGAAAAATGGGTGGAGTGTGGGCAAAAAAGGAAAGCAAGAGGCTTTGAACTTTCTTTTTTTGGTGTGTGTGTGTGTGTGTGTGTGTGTGTGTGTGTGTATCACGTTCGAAGCCTATTGCTTTGTTATGAAGGCTTCAAGAACCAAAACCAAGATCATTAACATACAGCCGAGCCTTTTATGAGTGTGCGCGCACACACACTCCACCTGACCAGCCACCTAGTGTGTCATGGCACAACCTTGACTGATTAGCTTCTTGGTTTCCATGGAAACCAGATTATTTACAGAAGGGCAAAAAAATCGATACATTAAAAAGCCACACTAAGGACCAAAAAAAATACAAAAAAAAGGAAAGTACATCATAAGAGGATAATTGAAGTTCGATCTGATGAAGCAAAATCCTCACACACACACACACACACACACACACACACACACACACACACACACACACACACACACACACACACACACACACACAGAGGCAGGCAGCACAGCGGGGGAGCGATGATTAATTCATGAGGCTTGCTCGTCTCTTTTGTCTCCGAGAGGCTTTCTAGGAACAGTCGTCTGGCCGAGTCACGGCGCTGGTACGAGGCTGGTGCGCTCGCTCACCGTGACAGCGGTCGGTTAGTTTATGTCTCAGATTCTCTGAAAGTGCTTCGTCCTGGATCCTGTGTCCCCTAAAGGCATCCATGTGTTTCCCAGAACCAGTGGACAATGTCAGTAATGATGATAGAAAACAGTTCCTGCTCTGGGTTATTGTGCTGTAGAGTTATAGAATGTGGGCAGAGGAGGTGGTTTTACCACACACACACACACACACACACACACACACACACACACACACACACACACACACATCTTTTTATTCATATACTTTACATACAGCATATATATATGATATCTTTTTCTCTGACTGTCTGTGTCTATCTGGTCTCTCTCTCTCTGTCTGTCTGTCTCTCTGTCTGTCCGTCTCTCTGTCTCTCTCTGTGTCTGTCTGTCTCTCTGTCCGTTTCTCACTGTGTCTCTTTGTGTGCGTCTCGCTTTTTCTATCTGCCTTTGTCTTTCTGTGTTTGTATTTCTCTCCGTCTCTCGGTCTCTCTCTCTCGGTCTCTCTCTCCCTCTCTCGGTCTCTCTCTCCCTCTCTCGGTCTCTCTCTCCCTCTCTCGGTCTCTCTCTCCCTCTCTCGGTCTCTCTCTCCCTCTCTCGGTCTCTCTCTCCCTCTCTCGGTCTCTCTCTCTCTCTCTCGGTCTCTCTCTCCCTCTCGGTCTCCCTCTGTCTCTCTGTCTCTCTCCACAACATAAAAATGCATATTTTAACATTCGGACAGCTCCAGCTCCAGGCAAAATAGCGTGCCATATGTCTCCATAAGCAAATCCCTTTACTTGCATTCCACTGTCCCACACACACACACACACACACACACACACACACACACACACACACACACACACACACACACACACACACACACACAC